>NC_069782.1:157091875-157361875 GCF_027406575.1 Nycticebus coucang | reverse complement strand
GTCAGTGATGCCCTGGGGTCCCTGTCATAGCTGGGCGGGCAGAGCCTCTGCCTGCGGGATGGCACGTGCGTGGGCATAGCAAGCAAATCCTTCTTTACAAAACAAATATTCGGTTTCCTCACTTCTTATGTGCGTGATTGAAAGTGACTCGATCTGATTGCATTTTTCTTCACAGGAGATGGGATCAAGTGAGGCTTTGCCTCAGTGACTCCGAAGAGCCGCTGAAGCTACGTGGGCCAGGACGGAAGAAAGCAACTATTGCTTTGGCTCTGTTTCTTGAGGGTCACGACATCTCAATCTCAAGGGCCAGTGTGTTTGTCTTCAATAATTAATAATGTTAAAGCTCATCACGTGGAGGTGACAGTGTTCCTCTTAACATGTTTCTCTTCTGTCTATTGTTTTGTATCACGAGAGTTTTAGAATCAGTTTGCTATATTGGTGTTTTCACATCTTCACAGTTGCCCTTGCTTTGAGAGAAATTTCTCATGAGAACTTCAGAAAGATTTGTGGGAGGGGAAGAGGCGGAGCTTGAGTGAGGGCTCTGAGAATCCAGCTGCTGTGAGGAGCAATGTGGTGGCTTCCAGAAAGTCCTGAGATCAGAAGGAAATGAGTTTGCCCAACGGTGTTGTGAGGGGTAAGAGAGGAGAGACAATGTCACTTTCTCCCGCTGCCTAAGCTAACGTTGTTTGTATGGTGGTATCTAAAATGAGGAGACTCCATGAGAACGTAACCCGACCAAGACCTCGCCAGAAAGGAGAGTTCTGGCTGTTGGCTGCTGGCTTCAAGAGGTCCCACGTAGAGCCATGGGCCACAGAATTCTATGGGATAAGCACCTCCTGCACTGACAGTGGGGGCTCCCCTCCCCTAAAGCCCCTATCTCCTGCCATGCCCTCTCTGCAGTCGTGAGTCTGAGAGGAACCTCTGTCTTCAATTCTGTGGGGTCGTTTGAGGGCAGCAAGATGAACAGGGTGAGCAGAGGTTTGTGGGGACTGTTTGTTCGCAGGACTCACGGGGAGGAGATGTCATGTCCACTGAGTTCCTGCACAGGATTTCTGAGAGGCTTGACTGTGAGCCAGAATTGTCAGCATTCAAATATTTAAAATAAATGAAACAAGGGCTTGGCTCACTTTTGTGGTAGAGAATATCTTCTAGTTAGGTCAATTCTTTTAGAAAATATATGTTTTTGAGGTACCTTTGGAATTAATCTATGTGTGTGTGTTGTTTTAGAATTGTGCATTAGCTATTCGAGGTTTTTTTATATATATATAAAGTGAAGTACTAGTTTTTCCAGATCATTAAAGTATGACAGAGGTGCTTTAATAGGGATTGCATTAAATCTGTAGATTGCTTTGGGTAATATGGACATTTTAACAATGTTGATTCTTCCCAGCTGTGAGCATGGTATGTTTTTCCATTTGTTGAGATCTTTATACAGATCTCTTTATAGAGATCTTTCTTGTCCTTTGTTAGGTACACTCCCAAATATTTCATTTTCTTTGGTACTACTGTAAAGGGACTAGAGTCCTTGACTGTTTTTTCAGCTTGACTATTGTTGGTTTATATGAATGCTACTGATTTGTGAGTATTGACTTTGTAGTCTGATATGCTGCTGTATTAGTTGATCACTTTTAAGAGTTTTATAGTTGAGTCCCTGGGGTTTTCCAGATATACAATCATATCATCTGCGATGAGTGACAGTTTGATCTCTTCTAACCCTATCTGGATACACTTGATCACTTTCTCTTGCCTGTTTGCAATGGCTAAGAATTCCATTACAATGTTAAAAAGCAGTGGAGACAGTGGGAAACCTTGCCTGGTTCCTGATCTGAGTGGAAATGTTTTCAATTTAACTCCATTCAATACAATATTGGCTGTGGGTTTGCTGTAGATGGTCTCTATCAGTTTAAGAAATGTCCCTTCTATACCAATTTTCTTAAGTGTTCTGATCATGAAGGGATGCTGGATATTACAAAAAGCTTTTTCTGCATCAATTGAGAGAATCATATGGTCTTTGTTTTTTAATTTGTTTATGTGATACATTATATTTATAGATTTACATATATTAAACCAGCCTTGAGACCCTGGGATAAAACCCACTTTGTCATGGTGTACAATTTGTGTGATGTGTTGCTGGATTCTGTTTGCTAGGATCTTATGGAATATTTTGCATCAATATTCATTAGAGATATTGGTCTATAATTTTCTTGTCTTATTGGGTCTTTTCCTGGTTTGGGGATCAGGGTGGTATTTGTTTCATAGAATGTGTTGGGAAGTATTCCTTCTTTTTCTATGTTTTGGAAAATGTTAAGTAAAATAGGTACTAGTTCCTCTTTAAAGGTTTGATAGAATTCTGATATTAAGCCATCTGGTCCCAGACTTTTCTTTTTGAGGAGATTTTGTATAGTGGATGCTATTTCAGAACTGATATAGGCCTGTTCAACATTTCCACTTCATTCTGGCTAAGCCTATGAAGGTGTCATGCTTCGAAATATTGGTCAATTTCCTTCAGATTTCCATATTTCTGAGAATAGAGTTTTTTTTGTAATATTCATTAAGGATTTTTTGAATTTCTGTGGAGTCTGTGGTTATCTCTGACATTTCTGATTGATGAAATCAGAGATTTTAGTCTTTTATTTCTGGTTAGGTTAGCCAAAGATTTATCTATTTTATTGGACTTTTCAAAAAACCAACTTTTTGATTCATTGATCTATTGTATAATTCTTTTCTTTTCAATTTCATTTAATTCTGTCTTAATTTTGGTTATTTCTTTTCTTCTACTGGGTTTGGGGTTGGAATGTTCTTCCTTTTCCAGTTGCTTGAGATGTCCCATTAAGTTGTTAACTTCCTCTCTTTCCGTTCTCTTGAGGAAGGCTTGCAATGCTATAAATTTCCCTCTTAGGACTGCCTTTGCGGTGTCCCACAGGTTCTGGTACTTTGTGTCTTCATTATTGTTTTTTCCCAAAAATTTGGCAATTTCTTTCTCAATCTCATCTGTGGCTCAGCTATCATTTAGCATAAGATTATTTAGTTTCCATGTCTTTGTGTGAGTTTGCAGATTCCTGTTGTTACTGAGTTCGACTTTTATTCCACAAAGGTCCAAGAAGATACAAGGAATAATTTCTATTTTTAAAAATTTGCTGAGGTTAGACTTGTGCCTAAGATGTGATCAATTTTGGAGGATGGTCCATGGGCTGATGAGAAGAATGTGTATTCAATTTTTTTTGGGATGAAATGTTATGTAGATGGCTGTTAAATACAATTGTTGAATGGTTAATTTTAAGTCTAACATTTCTTTGCTTAGGGAGGATCTATCCAACACTGCCAAAGGGGTGTTAAAATCTCCAACTATTATAGTTCTGGAGGAAATCAAGTTGCTCATGTCAGGTAGAGTCTCTCTTATAAATTGAGGAGCAATCTAGTTGGGTGCATAAATATTAATAATTGAAACCTCATCATGTTGAGTGGTTTCCCTGATTTTACAATTCTTTGGTGCTGTATTTTGACTGTCTGTTAGTTGGCTGGAGAATGTTTTCGAATGTATTCTTCTCTAAGTTTTGTAAAGCATACACTTGCTAATTGCTTGTGCATTTGAGACGTGTTCTCTATTGATTCTCTCTAAGAATTTAAGAAAGACGTTTTATTATTGACTTTTAAGGGTTCTTCATATGTTCTGGATATAAGTTCTTCATCAAACACATGATTTGCAAACATTTTTCCTCCGTCATTGTATTGCTTTTCCATTTCTGTATTTAGAAGAGCAGAATATTTCAATTTTTACATTGAATATAGTAGCATTTTCTCTTACCTTTTGTGCTTTTTGGTCCTATCTATAATATCTTTGCCTACCTGAAGGTGTGATCAATTTTACCTTTAGGTCTATGATGCATTTTGAGCTAATTTTGCATATGACATTAAGTAAGAGCAAGGGATAATTTTTTTCCCATCTGAATATCTGTTCTCGCACATTAGTTAAAAAGACTGTTTATTTCTCCATTAAATTATCTTTTCTCTTTTGTGAGAAATTGGCCATGAATGTATGAGTCTGTTTCTGTACTCTGTATTCTGTTCTGCTGTGTGTGGATGTATCCTGCCCAGCACCCAGTGACTTCTTTACTGTGGCTTTACTGAAGTCTTGATATTAGACAGTATAAACCCCTTAATGTTTTTCTTCTTTTTAAAACTGATTTTGGCTATTCTGTATCTTTTTAATTTTTATATAAATTTGAGAAACAGTTTTCCAATTTCTGCAAAAAAGACTTGCTAACTTTTTGATTGCTACTACACAGAATATATAAAATTAAAAGGGATTGTTATTTTAACAATATTGTCTCCCAATCCCTGAAAATGGTATATCTCTTCATTTATTTAGGTTTTCTTTAATTTCTCTCACCTGTAATATACAGATATAGGATACATATATATCCTATATAATAACATGTATTTGAACATACAAATCTGGTTAAATTTATCTCTAAATATTTCATGTTCTTTGATGCTATTATAAGTGAAATTTTTAAATTTCAATTTCAATTATTAATTAAAGCCATAAATGTATATGAAATATATATGATTATATGTAACATATAAAGTACAGTTATAGATACTTATGTTATTAAATAGATTACATATAGTATAGTGCATCAATAGATATAGAAATATGTGTCACACATAGTATATAGAAATACAGGTGATTTTTTTTTATTGGCCTTGTATTTTTTGACCTTACCAATACGCTTATGTTCTTGGAATGTGTGGTTTCTCTCTCTCCTTCTCTCCTCTTTCTCTTTCTCTTACCGTGTCTCCTTATTGCTTTGATTAGGATGTCCAGCACAACATTTAACATAAGTGATGAGAATGGGAATCCTTGCTTCGTTTCCAATCGTAGAAGGTAAGTTGTTAAACCATTTGTCATTAAATATGATGTGAGCTGTAGGGCTTTCATAGATGGCCAGTGTTATCTTCCTACTGAACAAGATTTTAACTTTATTCATTTTAATATGCTACAACCCACTAACTTTTCTTCAGTGCTCAGTATTTTGTATTTGTTTAAAAAATATTTTCTACCTTAAAACCATAAGGATAGTCTTCTATGCTGTTTATGAGAAGCTTTATTATTTTTTTCCTTTTTATTTAGATCCATAGGCCATCTGAAGATAATTTTTTTTTTCTTCACAGTGTGCGGTATGAGTGTTAAGTCAGGACTCATTTTTTTTCCGTGTAGATGTACGAGTGAGGTAGTGTCATCTATCAAACAGATTAAACTTTTCTCACTTTACCTTAGTGTTGTCTCTGTCTTAAAGCCAGTGACCACAAACATGTGGGTCTATTTGTGCACTCCCTGTTCTATTAAAATGATCTCTTTGTCTATCCGAGTGCCAATACCACAATATCACACTATATTAAGTAAAGGAGCTTATAAAAGGCTCGATGGGTGGTAGAATATATCTGCCAACTTTACTTTTTTTTCTACAATACTATCTTGGCTCTCCCTGGCCTTTTGTCTTTCCATATAAATATTAGAATCAGCTTGTCAGTTTCCATGTAGGAAATACTTAAGATTTTGATTTGGATAACATTACATGGTTAGGCACAATTATAATCTTGATTCAAACTGTACAAAAGAAATGGCTGTAACCTAAACATTTGTGCCCTGTAGCATTCTGAAATAATAAAAAAAAATCATTGATAATTTTATAGTATTGAATAGTCCAAGTTATTCACAAAGGTCTTTAAGAATTTCTCTCACTGGGTGGCGCCTGTGGCTCAGTGAGTAGGGCGCTGGCCCCATATACTGAGGGTGGTGGGTTCAAACCCAGCCCCGGCTGAACTGCAACCAAAAAATAGCTGGGTGTTGTGGCGGGCGCCTGTAGTCCCAGCTGCTCAGGAGGCTGAGGCAGGAGAATTGCTGAAGCCCAAGAGCTAGAGGTTGCTGTGAGTCCTGTGACATCATGGCACTCTACTGAAGGCAATAAAGCAAGACTCTGTCTCTACAAAAAAAAAAAAAAAAAGAATTTCTCTCACTCAGAGAGAGGTAAGGAGGAAGGGGGGTGGGGCCTTGGTATGTGCTACACCTTTGGGGGGCAAGACACGATTGCAAAAGGGACTTTGCCAACAAATGCAATCAGTGTGACTGGTTTCTCGTACCCTCAATGAATCCACAACAATTAAAAAAAAAGATTTTTCTCACTAATATTTTATAATTTCCAGTGCAGAAATCATATACATTTTTATGTTAGATTTATTTGTGGATTATAATTATTTTTTATTATTTTAGAATATTATGAGGACACACAGGTTTTCTTTATATAATTTGCTTTTGTATATGTTAAATCAAAATTATAAGAGTGCCCTTCACCCACAAAGTGTACCTGTTAGATGTGAATTTACTCATCTCTTCCTCCCTTCTCCCACCGACTTGAATTCCATTGAGTTTGGCTTCCATATGTGCACGTAGTGTTAATCAACTTGTTCCAATTTAGCATTGAGTACATGTGGTATTTGCTTTTCCATTCTTGCAATGCTTCACTTAGAAGAATGGTCTTCAAGTCTATCCAGGTTGTCACAAAAGATACTAGGTCACCATATTTTTATGGCTGAGTAGTATTCTATGGTACCCATATGTCACATTTTATAAATCCACTCATGTGTTGATGGGCATTGAGGCTGTTCCCACATATTTGTGATTGTGAATTGTGCTGCTGTGAACATTTGAGTGCAGGTGTTTTTTGACAAAATGTCTCCTTTTCCTTGAGTGAATGCCTGTAGTGGGATGGCTGTATGAAATGACAGATCAAATTTTAGTTTTCCATACTTCTTTCCATAGAGCAGTGGTTCTCTACCTTCCTAGTGCCATGAGCCTTTAATAGAGTTCCTGTGGGTCACGACCCACAGGTTGGGAACAGATACTAGAGGTTGAACTAGTTTACAGTCCTACCAAGAGTGTGTGAGTGCCCTTTTCTCTCTGGGTCCATGCAAGTATCTGTTGCTTTGGGACTTTGAGATGTGACCCATTCTTACTGAGGTTAGGTGATACCTCAATGTAGTTTCAATTTGCATTTTCCTGATGATTACAGATGATGGATGTTTTTTCATGTGCTTTTTTGTCCATCTTCATTTGAAAAGTTTCTGTTTACATCTTTTTCCCACTTTTTAATGGGGTTGTTTGGGCTGTTTGATCTTTTCTTGCTGATTTGTTTGAGTTTTTATAGATTCTGGGTAACAGCCTTTATTTTACATTCTGCAAGTTGTCTATTTGATGTATTGACTGTGTCCTTGGTGGTGCAGAAACTTTTAAATTTGATCAGGTCCCATTTATTTGTTTTTTATTGTTGCTGTGATTGCTTTTGGCATATTTTTCATAAATTCTTTGCCTATGCTGATATCTATAAGAGCATTTTCAACAGTTACTTCTAGAATTTTTATAGTTTTCTGCCTTAGGTTTAAGTCTGTTACTCATTGTGAATTAATTTTGGTGAGAAGTGTAGCACCATTTATTATTAAATAGGGATCCCCACCCCCAGTGTATGTTTTTGTTTGCTCTGTCACAGATCAGATGGGACTATGAGGATGGTTTCATATCTGGGTTCTCTGTTCTGATCTATAGGTCTATGTCTTTTTTTTCCTTTTTCTTTTTTTTTCTCTCAGTGTCATGCTGTTCTAGTTACTATAACCCTATAAAATATAGCTTGAAATCTGATATAGTGATACCTCCAGATTTATTCTTATTATGTAAGTTAGCATTGGCTACTCATGGTCTTTTCTGATTTCATATAAGTATAGAACTATTTTTTTTTCTAGATCTGTGAAAAATGACATTAGTATTTTAATGGAGATTGCATTTGATATGTGAATCGCTTTGGGTAGTGCAGGCATTTTAACAAAGTTAATTTTGCTGATTCATGAGCAGGTGTTTTCTCATCTGTTCCCATTCTCTGCAATTTCTTTCCTTAGTGTTTCATAATTCTCCCTTTAGAGGTCTTTTATCTTCTTAGTTAAATATGTTCCTAGGTATTTTATTTTCATTGTTGCTACTGTAAAAATTATTATGTCTTCAATTTGATTCTCAGCTTGACTGTTGGTGATTTGTGTACATTGATTTTGTAACCTGAGACTTTGCTGAATTTATTTATGAATTCTGGGTGTCTCTTCGTGGAATCTTTGGAGTTTTCTAGACTAAAATCTTTATCAAAGAGTGATATTTTGACTTTTCTTTACCCATTTAGATATCCTTGTTTTTCTCCTCTTGCCTGATTGCTTTGGCTAGGACTTCTAGCACTATGTTGAGTAGAAGTTGTGATAGTGGGGAACCTTGTCTGATTCCAGTTCTAAGGAGGAATCCTTTTGTTTTTCACCATTCAGTATGATGTTGGCTATATGTTTATAATAGATATTATTTTGAGGTATGTCCCACATATGCCTATTTTGTTAAGTGTTCTTATAAAAAAACGTGCTGTATTTTGTTAAATGCTTTTTCTGCATCTGTTGAGAGGATCATATGGTTTTTTTGCTTCCATTTATTTGGTGAATTACATTTATAGATTTGTGTATGTTGACCACGCTTGCATCTCTGTGATGAAGCCCACTTCATCATGATGAATGATTTTGTTGATGCATGGCTGAATTTGGTTTGCTAAGATTTTACTGAGAATTTTTGCATCTGTATCTGTAGGAGGTAAATGTCTGTAGTTTTCTTTTGTGTGTCTCCTTTTCTGACTTTGACATTTGCTTGATAGAACAAGTTGAGGGGGATGCCTTCCTTCTCAGTGCTGTGGAATAATTTCTTTGTTATACGTATAGGTTCTTTGTAGGTTTGGTGAAATTCAGGTGTGAAACCATCTGGTCTGGGACTTGTTTTTGCTGGAAGATTTTTATTGTTACTTCAATTTTGCTACTTGATATTGGTCTCTTCAGGAGTCCTGTTTCTTCCTGATTTAGCCTAGGGAGTCAGTGTGATTCCAAGAATTTGTCCATTGCCTCCACATTGTCAAATTTATGAGCATAGAAATTTTTATAGGATTCAGTGGTGATGTTGTTTTGTACATCTATGCTATCAGTTGTAATTTCCCCTTTTTCGTTTTTTTGATTGAGCTTATTAGAGTCCTTCCTTTTCTATTTTTGGTTAATCTGGCCAGAGGCTCGTCAATTTTGTTTATCTTTTTAAACAATTGACTTTTTGCTTCATTAATATTCTATATGATTATTTTGTTCTCGATTTCATTTAGTTCTTCTCTGATCTTGATTATTTCTTTTCTTTGGCTGGGTTTATGATTGGTTTGCTCTTCCTTTCCAGTTCCCTGAGATTTTTCATTAGATTGCTGATTTCTGATCTTTTGGTCCTTTGGATATGCACATTTAAGGTTATGAGTTTACCTCTCAGGATTGCTTTTGCTGTATCCCATAGATTTTGATAACTTATGGCCCCATTATCATTTAGTTCAAAGAATCTTTTGATTTCTGCTTTTATATCCTGCTTGTCCCAACTATCATTCAGTAACAGGTTGTTGTATTTTACATGACTTTGTGTAGGGATGTGTTTCTGTTGGTACTGATTTCTAATCTTATTCCACTATGGTTGAGAAGTTACATGATACAATTCCTAGTTTTTTAAAATTTGTTGAGACATGTTTTGTGGTCTAGGATGTGATCAATCTTTGGGAATGACCTATGAGCTGATGAGAAGAATGTATATTCATTTGTTTTGAATGAATGAATTCAATGTTTTAAATGTTTGTTAGGCCCATTTGTTCTAGAATCATGGTTAAATCCATTGTTTCTTCATTTATTTTCTGCTTGGAGGACCTGCACTATTCTGTCAGTAAGCTATTATAATTTCCCTGGCTATAATGACGCTGCTATTTATTATTTTGTTTAAATAAAGTAGGATTTACTTTATGTCATATATCTGGGTATACCTGTGTTGGTTGCATATATATTTAGAATTGTTAGAAATCGAAGCCATCTAAACTTTTTAGCTAGCCCTGAGCTGAGAAAAGAAGTAACAGATGAGAAGAAACCAAAAATCAAAACAGATCAACTCCTTCAGGGGTCATAATGGAGCAACAGCAGGGAACTGCAACTATAAAGAAATTGTTGAAGTGACATAACTGGAATTCATAATATGGATGGCAAATAAGATTAATAGAGTTGAAGAAGGAGTAGAAACCCAGTAAAAAGAAGCCCCCTAAATATCTTTGGAAATTAACAACAACAAAAAAATGACCAAAGAACTTGACAACATTAGGAAAGATACAATGGAATTTATAGAAATGAATGAATTATTAACGGAGTTTCAAAACACAGAAGAAAGTTTCAGCAATAAATTAAGCCACAGAGAAGAAAGAATTTCTTAAGCTGGATGACAAGGCTTTCTATCTAACCCAGTCATTTAAAGAAGTGGAAGAAAAAAAAAAAGTAGAGCATTCACTTAGAGACATTTGGGACTATTCAAAGCACACAAATGTGAAGTATTAGTATCCCAGAGGGAGAAGAAGAGAGTGCTAAAAGCATGGAATCTCTTTTTGAAAGTATTATTGAAGAAAATTTCTAGTATCACTGGAGATTCAGACATCTAGATACAAGATGGTCATTGAACTCACAATACACCAAATATTTCCAAGACACATGGTAATTAGCATGGCCAGTGTCAAAATGAAAGGGAAAATACCACAAACAGATCTGAGAACAACTGACCTATGAGGGAAAACTCATGAGGATAACAGACCTGACAGCAGAAATCTTACAAGCCAGAAGGGAATGGGCCCTTATCATCAATCTTTTCAATCAGAATAACTGCCAACCTAGAATTTTGTATTCTGCAAAACTGTTTCACATTTGATGGAGAAATTAAAACCTGCCATACAGGAAGTACTCAAGCACGCATTATATACAGATCAGCACTTTAGACTCCAACCACTATTAATCTACCCAGAAGCTAAAGGTCAAAGCCTGGATACCACAATGGCCCAAGAGGTAAAACAAAGCAATACATTTCTACACAACAGGATGAAATCCACTCCACTTATCAATTCTCTCAATAAATGGGAATGGCTTGAACTCCCCACTGAAGAGACACAGGCTCAAAAAAAAAATATATGTTGTCTCCAGGAAATGCATTTAACCCACAAGGACTCATTTAGACTCAGGGTGAATGGATGGAAAACAATATTCCATGCAAGTGGAAACCAAAAGAAGGTTGGTATAGCCACTGTCATAGCAGAGCAGATAGACCTCAAATCAACAAAAATAAAGGCAAACATGGTCATTATATATTAGATTTTTTTATTAATATAGTAAGTAGATAAGTAGTATCTTTAAAAATTTTCATTTTCTAATTGTTTTCTTAGAGTATTGAAATGCATTTGATTTTTATTGGTGTAATCATGTGAAATTGCCAATGTTCAACTCTAAAGTGGCAATTTCACATCACTCTCCTATATTGGCCTTACTCAATATATTATCAATACTAATAGATCCCTTTGGCTCAGTCAGGTACAAAACCGCATCATGTAAAATTGTAACAGTTTCATTTTCCTTTTTCCATTTAGTTTTTTTCGTCATGCATTATTGCTCTGACTGGGACTTCCAGTACAATGTTGAATAGAAGAAATGATAACAACATCTTTGTTTAGGAACACGGCTGGGAAAAATTTTGGACTCATGGATATTTATTTTATAATCTAAATACTATCATTATTTACTTGTTGTTAAAATTGCTCAAAGCTTGGCCATTGAGAGCTTTTCAGGTTCGTATATGAGCTCTTTTTTATGTGGTCCATTCCCTCCCTCTGCTTGATTTCTGGCATCACAAAGTGCTTCAGGTTCATCTTGGACTTTTCCAACCCAAGTCCATTTCTCCAAGGAGTCTTGGTTCCCTTTATGGAAAATGGTATTTAGAAATCAAGATTTGGTTACTAGGTGTGCTGGTTGCTCCTGGAGTCTCTCTTCTTTTAGCTCATTTCCATAGATAGAGCTAGGAAAGATATTTTTATACACTAAACCATGTATACATATCTTTATATTTAATTCTGAGACTATCTGTATATTAAAAATACTCTGAAATCTGTACTGATGCCTCTGACTCTAATCCAACACCACCTTGGTCATTCTAGTCTTCCTCCTTACCTTAATTCTAAAATTTTTCTCTGACAGTGAGAAACCTGGATGTCCTTACTCACCCTTACTTGTTCACCTGTGGTATACCCATAAGTAGTTTTGAAACTTTTAACCATACTCCTGTGAGAAAGTAATTTATCAACTGGGGTACACAGCATTTGTGTACAGCACAGTTTTTAAAAAAACTTTACAGTATTTAGCCAAAACACTGTAAAGTGTTGGCAACAGCCCTGCTATGTTACCTAGTGCTAGGTAACTTTGGAAAAGTTACCTGGATCCGTACCCTCTGAAGTGAGGTTGTTTGATTTGTTTGTGACACAGTTGGAGTCATGCTCAGGTCTGTCTGCATTCCATCTTTATGGGATCTTTTCCACACCCTGAGCTTGATTTCAAAATTATACTTAAGGTAAAATTTACTTTCTGTAGTGAAAACTTCAACAGGTTTTGACCAATTCATGGAGTTTTATGTCCACTCTCACAGGGTGTCACCCTGAAGTTTCCCTGGTTACCTTTCTACAGACAAGGTCTCCCCTGAGCCCCACCTGGAAAACATGAACCAGTTTCTCCCACGTCATTTTGCTTTTTCTAGAGCATCAAATGGGTGAGTCACACAATATAAAGCCTTTGGGTCTGGTTTCTTCATGAATTTAGTCAAATGTATTTGTTTCATCGCTGTTGTGGAAATCAATAATTCATCTCCTTTATTGTGTAGTCGTATTTTAATACATGGATATGTTAAGATTTGTTTAAATCATTCACTAGTCAAAGGACATAGCAGGGCTGTTGCCAATTTTTGGCTAATATATGTGTATATAACACATCTGTACACATTTATATACAAGTTTTTGTTGAACATAAAATTTCAGTTCTCATGAGTAGATACTCAGGATAAGATTGCTTAAATTATATGGTAGGTGTATGTTTCCATTTATAAGTGGGAAAAAAAAACCAAACTTGTTTTCCAAAGTATCCATATTATTTTGGAGTCCCTGAAGCAAGGTATGAGAATTTTAGTTGCTTTTTGTTCTCTACAACACTTAGTGTTATCAGTTATTTTTATTTTTAGACATTCTAATAAGTAATATTGTGATTTAAATCTTATTGTAATCTTAACATGCATTTCCTATTGATTAATGATTCTGAGAATCTTACTATGTACTTATTTGCCACCTTGAAATCTTCCTTGGTGAAGGGTTCAGAAGTTTATTTTTTAACTCATCTGTTTATTTTCTTATTGTTTAATTTTGAGAGTTCTTAATATGTTCAGATATGTTATTTGCAAATCTGTTCTCCTGGCCCGTGACTTCTCTCTCCTCATTTTCTGAATAATGCCTCTCACAAAAGGATTTTTTTTTAAAAGAAATTTTAACAATCTAATTCTACTTTTTTTTTTTTTTAAATCAGGGAAAGCCAAAACAACTACAATGGCCAAAACAATTTTTAAAAAGAAGGAAAAAGTTGGAGAAATTGATTTTAACACAGTATAGCATTGGCAAAAAAATAGCCATATAGACAACAGAACAGAATAAGAGAGTCCAGGAAAAAGTCCACACAAATAGCCAACTGATTTTTGACATATGGCAAAGGCAATTCAATGGAGAAAGAATAGTCTTCTTTTTTTTTTTTTTTAAGGGATTGAAAGAATAACTACAAATAATCTTTCTAGGATTTTGACTGGCATTGCATTGAATCCATGGGTTAAATGGGGGGAGAATTGATATTTAAACAATATGAGATCAGACAATTAAGTTTGTGAACTTGTCCTAGAAAAAGTGCTACATACTTCATTGCTGAATATCTCTATGGTCACCAGATGGCCCAGGGGAGGACTTCCAAGGTGACCATAGTGACGAGCTTGAACACTTAATTATCCAAACTCTTATGCTTATTGAGTTTGTCAGTTCTTAAACATGGTATATCTTTCTCTTGAGTTAGGTCTGTTTTGATGTTTTTGTTAAGTGTTTTGTGTTTTTCAACATATAGAACCTACAGGGATTTTGTTAGATGCATAGCTAAGCACTTAATTTTTCTGATGCTATTGTTAATATGATGGTTTTAAAATTTTAATTCCAATTGTTCATTGATAACTACTGAAATACAATTTATTTTTGTATGTTTACTTAATGTCCTGTAACCTTGCCAAACTCATCCCTTATTTCTAGGAGCTTTTTTGTAGTTCCTTTGTGATTTTCTACATAGAAGATTGTGCTGTCTCTGACTAGAAACTTTTATTTTTCCTTTTCATCTGATCTATATTCCTTTTATTTATTTTTCTTGCCTTATTGCATTAAGTCTTCCAGTAAGATGTTGAATATGAGTGGTGAGAGAGGAAATGCAACTCTTAGTTTTCCTCTGTATTAGCTGTGCAGTTTTTATTTTTTAATTTGGTAGTTGAATTTTATTAGTTTAAGATAGTTCCTTTCTTTCTCTAGTTCATGGAGCTTGTTTACAAGGAATATAGGTTGGATTTTTTCAAGTGCATTTTCTGCATATGTTGAGATGATCACATGATGAACTAATTACATCAGTTGCTTCTCTGTTTTTCTTTTTTTTTTTAATTTTTTTATTAAATCATAACTGTATACAATGATATGATTATGGGGCATCATACACTCACTTCATAAACCATTTGACACATTTTTATCACAGTGGTTAACATAGCCTTTCCGGCGTTATCTCAGTTACTGTGCCAAAACATTTACATTCTACATTTACCAAGTTTCGCAAATACCCCTATAATATGCACCACAGGTGTGATCCCACCGATTCCCCTCCCTCTACCCACCCCCCCTTTCCCACTTCCCCCTATTGTTAAGTTGTAGCTGGGTTATAGCTTTCATGTGAGAGTCCCAAATTAGTTTCATAGTAGGGCTGTGTACATTGGGTATATGTACACCATGGAATACTATGCAGCCTTAAAGAAAGATGGAGACTTTACCTCTTTCATGTTTACATGGATGGAGCTTCTCTGTTTTTCTGGGACAGGCCCTGCGTCCTTAGGCTTCAGAAGGTGACCTTGATTCTCCAGGCCCCGCCCCCTCAGGGGCTCAGTGTGGGCTGCCCTTTCCCCAGGACCAGAGTTTGTTCTCCTCCCTTCCTCTTCCAGCAAGGTGTTCCCAGGTATAGCAGGGGAAGTTGTGCACTTCTCTCAACAAACTAAAGCTATCATACCTTGTAGAATAGAAGAGGAAGATCTTGGAGGACCATCTGCTCCTTTATCTTCCTGCTGTCTGCTAGGCCCGGGTTTGTGCATAATGGCCACATTTTAGAGCAGTGATTTTCAACCAGGGTGCCGTGACACACTGGTGTACCACGACAATTTTTAAAGATTATTATTAAATTACTTTCAAAAGAAGTTTGAAGCAAAGTATATTCCTTGTTTTACTCTTTTTTTGGATCAACGTAATTTAAGTGTGCATGGAAGTTTAACTATAGGTTCAAGTGCACTGTGAGATAAAAAAAGGTTGAAAAATACTTTTAGAGCACTTTTTTGGGGGGTGAAGGGCACATGAGAAGGTATATAGGCCCTCGCCCCTACCTTGCAGGTCCCCAGCGATTTCATGCTGCGAGTCATCAGTTTGGCAGCCCTGTTCCACAGCCCTGTTCATTAAGAGTACCACACTGTGGGTGCTAAGCTCCTGCTATCCACCTGGCTGGGGCATGTCCTTGTCTGGGTGCTTGGTAGGACATGGTCACCTGCACTATGTCATGTAGTGCAAAGTCGAGGATCTGACCTTTAACCCAAATCTACTTTCCTGAAAAGCTATGTGATGCTACACTCAGGTGTGTGTTCTGTGCCAAGTGGTGGGATGGTTCTTGGTTCCGTCCCAGCTGCCTGAGCTGGTCCTCCCCTCCTGGTGTAGGGACCTTTTGTGATGGTTCCCGAAAGGTGGAGCTGAGTCACCCCAGCCATGCACCTCAGAGTCTGCTTTTAACCATCACCCCATAGTGTCCCGGTCTGGGCTTGGCTGCCACTAGCCCCTAACCTCCTTGGGAGGACAGTGCCCACAAGGACTCTGAGCAGGAGTCAGTTGGCTTTGGGGTCTCACTGTTTTATCCCTAGCTAGACATTTCAGGAGACCCATTCAACTCATCATTTCACATATTTCATGGCTTTTCTCTTATTTGAATCTGCTATATTATATAAAGCTCTCCTTTTTTCTCCTAGGTTAAAAAAGTCATATCAGTGGTCAGGTTATAAACAAGATTAGGTGGTAAGTAAGTAAGTAAATAAGAGCCCTTGACACACCATGTGCAATTGTTTGTCTGCCTTTTTCCACATATTATCTAAAATTCCCTTTCTGTGTCTGTCTTATAGTTTCTCAGTTATTTTCTACTTAACCAAAATCATGTCAGTTAGCAAGACTGCAGACAAGATCGGGTTGTAAATAAAGGGTCCTCGTCATACTCTGGGCTTTTCCTCTGCTTGTCTGGGAGAAGCTGTGGAGAGCTGCGTCTTACTGACGTCTGGGTCCCCAGCATCAAATCCGGGCCCTGCTGGTGGTGGCTGCTCCACAAATGTGTTCAGGTTCTTCTGAGCAGCTTGAGCAGCATCTGTGTTCTTGTCTCCGTTTTCTAGACTTCCTGGAAGCAGGACATCCTAAAAGGGGCAGGGCCACACACGGGGCCACAAACTTGTTTTCTTTGTTTAACCAAGAACCATCATGAAGGCAAAGTTTCTTTACCCTTAGAATGGAATGCTTGGTTCAACTTGGTACTTCACTGAATTTTCTAGATCAGCGACTAACACACTTTTTAGTGTGGGAATTGGCAAGGGGAGTTGGGTAAAGAAGGAGCTGCACCTTTAGCTCAGAAAGTCCACAGCCCAGTCAGTGGCATCGTCACGTGAAATGGTCTGGAGGACACAGGCTTCACGCCAGGGAGTGACAGACAGGCTTGGGTTCTCAGCTCTCTGCTTCAATCCATGGCTGAGTGCTGAACTCAAAGCTTTATTGCTTGGCCAGTGAATAGTGATTGTTGCAAAATATAAAAGGAAAGTTGAAATTTTCTCCTAGAAAGAACAAGAGGTGCCTTTCATTAAGGTGGGAGCCTTTTCAGTTCTTCCAACCCATTCCTCAGTTGCGTATTTCCGACTTCTTTCTCTCTGGTGTGATTCTCTCAATCAGTTGTTCACATGGAGACGTTAGTCAATTCATCTTCTTTGATACTTTATAATATCGCATCCTTCCAATGTACTTTATTTTAATGGAAAATGAGTAAAAGACTTCATATTTTTCAAGAGTCAAAGGAGTGAATATCTAACGGTGGAGTCTCGGGTGGGAAAAGTAAAGATTTTGAGGTAATTAGTCAATGCTAAACAGAAAGATGTCTAATTTACTCAGAAGCTTCCCTTGAAAAAGACAGCTTGGGCTAAATGCTTTCCTACATGAAATATGGCCACATGAATTTTATCAGTGGTCCGGTCCTTATTCTGGTACTCAGGAGTCCCCAGCGGGGCCCTGAGATGCTGGCAGCGTGGACAGCATTAGGGATAATATTTTCTTATGGTCATCTTACCCTGGGAGTGGTATAGCACGGGATTCCCTTTGTCAGAGTCGAGACACCTGATTCATATATATGTGTATCCCCCCTCCAAATCCAACTAGGTCCCACGAGGGCAGAAGCCCCACTTCCCCGATGTGTCCTCAGGTGCAAGTGCAGTGCGTGGCACAGAGCAGATGCTAAAACCTGTGTATTCCTCCCTGGATATTATAATTGACATTTATTCTCCTGGCATTTCTCTTTTTCCCTTGTCTTTTTATTAAAGAGACAAGGCGAGTTGTGTTGTCTGTATCTCTTCCTTCCATCCCTCCTCACTTATTGGTTCAGTGCATTAATGGGTTTGTGACCAATGGTCCTGGGGCCAATTCCCAGGTTTGCTTTTCACTAATTGCGCACATCTTGGCCATAATAACTAATAAGAACACGAGCTACTTTTAAAACAATAATCATGTTCAAGGCAGCGAGCTAAGTGCTAAGCCTGGTTTTTATCTGTTAGTGAAGGTGCAAATAATTACCTTGGGAGGATAAAAGAAATGGTATCTGTGAAGGGCTCAGCCTGAGCTCAGAACACGGAAGTCTTTAATGAAAGGCAGTTACGCCTTCCCAAAGATCTGTTTTGCTCTTTTCCAGGTACTGTTATAGGCACCACCAAGGGACAGAGCTGTAGTGGGTGTCGCTGGTGGAGAAGCCTTGTGTCTGGAAGAATTCAGTCCTCTGCTGTCAGATGCTGCTGAAATCTTGTTCAGAAATGTGTTAAGAAGCTTCGAAGCACCAGGTGACTTTCCTAAGCTGTTGCTAAGGAGTTACTCTCGCCCTCACTTTTTTCGAATGAAAAAATAGCAGAACTTAATAGTCAGCCACAACCACTGGAGGGGTTTCCGAGGTGCTGAGAAATTGGTCTCTCTGTGACATCGACTCTTTCTTTTTTCTTTCAGCTTTATTGAAGTGTAATCAACAAGTAACAATTGTATATATTTAAGGGAGGTAGACTGATATTTTGATGTGAAGTCATCAGCAGTCCAGCTAATTGATACACCCATCACCTCTCAGAGTTACTATTTTCTTTTGTTGTTCTGAGAACATTTACGCTCCACCTTTCAGCAAATGTCAAGTATGCGCTATGGTCACGTTGACTATAGATCCTGTGCTCTCTGTAGATCTCCGGGATTCATTCATCTCCTATAACTGAAGGTTCCTACTCTTTGACCCACAGTTCCCTGTCTCCTCCACCCCCTGTCCTATCTAGTAATCTTCTATTTTCTACTTCTATGAATTTGACTTTTTTAGATTATACGTACAAGGGAAATCATGCAGCATTTGTCTGTGCTGTGTTTATTTCCGTGTTGGTGCACAGGGTAGGATTTCCTCCTTTTTCCAATCGTGAATAATATTCCACGGTGTCTGCACAGAGCACATTTTCATTACTGCTCATTGACAGACACTTAGGTTGCTCCCACATCTTGGCTGCTGTGAATAATGCCGCAGTGAACAAGGGGCAGCAGACCCTCTCAGTGAGGGTCTGATTTCAGTTTCTCTGGGTGTGTACTCAGAAGAAGGATTCCTGGGTCCTATGGGAGTTCTACTTTTGATTTTTATGCTGTTTTCCATAACGGCTGTGCTAGTGTACATTCCCACGCACAGTGCACACGGGTCTCCTTTTCTCCACATCCTCAACAACGCTTTTCCGTCTTTCATTTTTTTTTTTTTGGCAATAACTATTTTAAAGGGTGTGAGGTGATACCTTTGATGCTTTCTTAATTTGATGTGAGAAGAAGGTAATGAGCCTCCTTTGGGGGCGGCTAGAAGCAAGTTTGAGGCCCGTCTGCACCTGATGGAATCCCGGCTCTCTAAATGCTCCTCACCAATGTTTCTTGGTTGAGTGAAATCAGAGATGGATTCCTCTAGGACCTCTTTTCAAATCACACCAAATAATAAGCAGAGCTGGGCAGAAAAGTGGAAGATGTTTATGAAATAAGAGGTGAATACAGCTCAGATTTTTTCAATGATGCTCAGATTTTTTTTTTTTTTGTCATTATCTTTGAAATGACAAAAAAAATGCCCACTTACTTTAGACTTTTGAGAGTGAATGATCTGGCCCGCTGCTTCACTATGTGGAAATACTGTGAAGCTTCTGTAGACTGCGGTGGTCATGGGTTGGATTTATACCAGTTGCTCATCCATGGTTTGACTTTCTGTAGCAGCGTAAAGGTCAAGGACAAGGCTGCCGGGCCCCGACCATCTGGGTGACTCTAGGATGGCTGACGACGTCCATGTATTTCACTTGTCTCTCCTGTAAAATGGGGATAGGAAGAGCCCTTATCTAATAGGTTCCACAGAAGCAAAATCATTACTATTTGTAAAGAACCTAAGGACTGAGCTTGAGGAATGCAAGCACATCCCTGGACACCTCCTTCTGCAAACTCCGGCTTTCTTGGAAGCGGACGTCTTCGTTGCCAGACGTTCCTCCTTTGCACTCAGCGCAAGTGTCTTTACTTTATTTCTCCCCATTGACCCTGGGTCTACTGTGAGATCACAGTTCAAATGTAGCTGGTCCTCCCTATGCCAACTCTTCTTTTCTGTAAAGATGAAGTGAATTTGAAGCCTTCTCTGCCCATTGTTTGGGTCACCTTCTGATATTCCTCCAGTTTGTGTCTGTCTTAGAGGGTGGCACCTGGGTGGCATCATAGTCTACAGCAGGGGTGTCCAACCTGCAGCCTGTGGGCCGCATGCAGCCCAGGATGGCTATGCACGCAGCCCAACACAAAATCCCAAACTTGCTTAAAATATTGTGAGACTTTTGCGGTGTGATTTTTGGTGGAACTTGATTACTCAGTTCTAGAGCGTGAATTTTGTAGATGACAACGCTGTGTTGCAGTATTGCGCAGACGAGCCTACCCATGCTCTCTCTGTTGGTGCACAGGCGCTGCGTCCAGTGAGTTACCTTCACTGCAGAGACAGTGTGACTGACACCATCAGATGTCATCATGTGTGTGGTGACCTGGCGAGGCAGCAATTATGCAGAAACTTCATGCTACCATTGCAACGCACATGTTTAATATGATTTAGAAGTCAAGAGAGTGTTCTTATTTGATTATTAAGGTTCTTCCACACCTGGGGCGCCTCACATGCCACCTGCAGCTGTTACAGGCCTCCGCCTCGCCTGCAAGGGCAGCTGGATGGGAAAGGGCCCAATCCTTGCTCTCTGTTTTCCTGTCAATTAATTTTCACAACAAAAGTAAATATCCTCTCTTATCTATTATTATTATTTTAATTCTAGCATGGCTTCTACAACGTCTTAAAAGAAAACAAAAAAATTATGAATGACGGGAGATTGTTTCATGAAAAGTACACAGATGACTACTTTTTTGTTTAGGCAAATAGTAAGGCACACTATTTTTCTATAAGAAAGAATTTCTGTAAGTTCTCAAAGGAAAGGCATTATATGCAAAAACATGCTTCCAAATTCAATGTACAGAAAGTCTTGTGTCCTGTCAAAATAGCAGAACTGAGAAAAAGTCTATCTTCTCAACAAAACTTTTTTTTTTTAAGTTACAACAGAGACAGATTCCATCGTAAAAGCTAGTCGTACAAAAAAACCCTAACTATTTACTGATGGTGAGTTTAGTTAGCTATGTATGAAAAGCAAGGCAGACATAGTTTGCCCTGAAAAAAAGGGGGATATTTCTAAAATCAGTTCGTCTCACCAACCTATAGCCAGGTGTATTGAAAAAAGTTGAAAATATGTTGAAAGAAGTTTGGAGAGTAAACTGCTAATTTTGAATTTCATGCTTCGGTGATGGATGACAGCACCAATGTTACAAATGCGGCTCAACTTGCCATTTTTATTAGAGGTATTGATGACGAATATAATGTCACTGAAGAAATGGCTTCTTTAGTGCCATTAAAAGACACATCTAAATCAAGAGATTTATATGAAGCAGTAAAATGTATGTTAAAATGATTTTCTTTGTCCATCATCAACATATCTGGTGTAGTTACTGATGGCACTCCCGTGATGGTAGGTAAAAGACAGAGACTTGTAAAATTAATAGAAGACGACGTAATGATTGCCACCCAAAACTCACATTTGATAAAATATCATGTAGTACATCAAGAAAATTTATGCGCAAAAGCTTTAAAAATGGATAACGTCATGCAAATCATCGTTAAGACTGTGAATTTCATAAGGGCTAAGGGATTGAATCACACCAATTCCAGGAAGTCCTTGAAAGTATTGATGCTGACTGTGGGGAGATAATCATTTACTTTTCAGAAGATGACTAAGTCGAGGCCAAATGTTGAAAAGATTTTATGATTTGTGACATATTATCAAATCAAATTGTGGGAGAACTTGACCATGAAAACTGGCTTACAGATTTAGCATTTTTAGTGGTTTTAGCCACTCATTTAAATGAATTAAACATGCTTCTTCAAGGTGAAAGCCAACTTATCCATACGATGTTTCAAACTGTAACAGCCTTCTGAATGAAACTAACATTATGGCAAACTTGAAATTAAGACAAACAATTTTATGTGTTTTTGACACTTTAACTAAATACAGTCCTATGAACAGCAGAAAATATGCAGCCTTGTTTTTTGATTTGATTTTGTAATTTGAAGACACATCTCAAGGTTTCTGGAAGATAGTCAATATTTGGGTGCATTTTTAGTTGACATAAATATGTTACCTGCCAGTTTCCAAATGGAATGCAGAGAGCTGCAATCTGACATTCGACTTAGAAAAATATTTGATCACATTTCTTTACTGGACTTCTACAGGTCCTGTCTTCCCAGAGACAAAGATCCCTCACTTCACATCATGCCTTATTCATGTCATCACATTCTGGCAGCCCCTACATTTGCGAGCAACTATTTTCAAGAACAAAGCACATAAAGAGTAAAATTAGAACCAAAATATCTGGTGAGCACCTTGAGAACTCACTGAGAATTGCAACATAATACATCGAACCAGGTGTTGATGTATTAGGTCCTCAAATACAGAGCCAAACATCACACCGGTATGTTGCTTACTTTTATAATTAAAAAAATCAAAAAAGAGGACAGTGCCTGTAGCTCAAAGGAGTAGGGCGCTGGCCCCATATGCTGGAGGTGGCGGGTTCAAGCCCAGCCCCAGCCAAAAACTGCAAAAAAAAAAAAAAAAAAAGTCAAAAAAGACATTTTATTACTTAGGTACATTTTCTGAATTAGAGATCACAAACTTGGGACCTGCTCAATGATTTTAAAAGATCTTCAGATGGGCTGACGCATAATTAGGATTATCATGTAGGGATGGTTTTGCTTATCTGTGGTGGTGGATATCACAAAAATTATGCACAGACCTTATTTTTTCACTAATCGGTTGTCATTAGCGTTTGTGTGTTTAATGTGTTGGCTCAAGACAGCTCTTCTTCTTCATTGTGGCCCAAAGAAGTAAAAACACTGGACACCCCCAAGGTACAAAGCACAGCAGAGCAGCCCTCCTGCTCTCTGGGTTTATTTTAGGGAAGCTTCCAGCATTTTGCAGCAACTATCTACTTTGTTGGTTGTCCTTTTAGTATAGTGGACTTTAGTTTTGATTTTACGGTCTGCCGCCCTGGGCACTCTCTTGCTTTAGGTTTAGAAGGACCATGAACAATTGGGACAAGACACATACTTTACCATCAAATAATTGAAAACTTTTTTTCAACATGAACACCTGTGATATGACTTACCTCATTCCTGAGAATCATCGTCAAATTTTCCCTCTGTCCTGTCCTTCCGTCTCAAATGTTACAGACTGATAAAAGCATCTAAAGTATTATTAGAAAGTAATACAAATTGCTTATGTTTATTATTCATAACTTCTTTAATAGTTATTACTTATATGTATATTGATAATGATTTTATGTATATAATTATATTTATTATTTATATATGCAAGTACTCTGCACATTTATTGTAAAAAGAATTACATATCCGCAACTGATACGGAAAGAAAGCACAGATTACGTTATTTGAGATAAAGTTCTATTAAGCTTGTCTGTCGTGAGCTGGTTTTAGAAGTTAGGGATTATAAGGAGTTAAGACTTCCGGCTGAAAAGGATTTGCTTGAGGACAGGAGCTGGGAGACGTGGGCTGTCTGCTGCTCTATCAACGCCTGACCATCCTTCTTTCTCGGATGTCACGGGTCCATTCCTCCTGTGCCGTGTCACCACTTCCATCCTAGTTAGAGTCCTCATTACCTCCTTCCTAATAATTGTCAGCTCCACACCACCTCTTTCGAGAAGCTGTCCCCTGTGGTCCAGATGGGATTAATCTCTCCGGACCTGGTGTGACATCTTTAGTCCTGGGTGTCTCTATTGTATTAGGTTTCTTTTTCTGCTTTGTTATAGTTATTACCATCTGTTTCCTGCAGTTGGGTGGTATGATTCTTGGAGATGGGAACAATGTCCCCTTGTTCTGGCTGTCTGCTCTCCCCCTAGGCCCCAGCACCTGGCTCAATGCCTGCTCACTGAAGGAACGGTCTAAGGGCCTAGACCCCCCTTCAGGTGTCAGTGGTAAGTTTTATAGATGAGCCACCTGAGCTATGCCAGGAAGACAGCTGACCCGCACGTGCAGCGTTGGCAAGTAGCAGAGAACTGAACGTTGACTGTTTGCCTTCTATTTGCACATCTGAGGATCATTTTCAATTATGAAGCCTTTGGGGCTCCCAGACACCCTGGCTCCTGCCCATACATATATATGGCTTGTGAACCTGTAGAAAAGTTTGATACGTACGTTGTTGAACTTCTCAGCTATAACTCACTGGGACACAGCATGGTAATCACAGTGTGAATGACAGCTGCCTCAGGAATATGATCACCAGTTACAGGTGAAGACATCTGCAGTCCTGGTGATTGTTAACTCATGTGTGACACCCATGAACTGTAAGAAGTGCCCGGTGTGCACTTCCTTCCCCCTCTGAGGCCGCGATGTCGTCATTTCGGATCTCTCATCTGGAAGGACATGTTTGGTGTGTCACTTGGGCACGTGGACTCTCTCATTAGTAATGATTACCATCATCTCTTCTTGGAGGACCCGTTTCCTTGTCTACTCTGCTCTTTTCTTCCTCCTGGTGGCTTTGATCATGGCATGTGCCATCTGTCCTGGGATGTGCAGACATTCGATAGTTCAGAGCATGGCTTATGTTGCTGGACAAGAGCCGTGCAGACCCCAGGGCCCAGCTGCGTGCGCCGTCCTCCTCTCGGTGATGGGCTTTCACCGATGAGTGGTGGATCTGCAAATTGCCGTAATGACTCATTGTGGTGAAGCTCATCTTGGCCTGTTGGCTTTGGTCACGTTATCTGTAGCTTTAGAACTCCCACTAAATGGGCAGAATTATCTAAATTTCCGTTTGATGCTTTCTTTTACAATTGTTTTGACATCTCCATTTATAAATTTCTTTTCTTGCTAAAGCCAGATTGGAAAAGTGAATGTCCTGACAAGCCTGGCCTGGCTCAAGGCCTGAGGGTCGGTGCTCAACTTGTTTAATTGGAAGTATCTAATCCAGTTACTGCCCGTCAGTGGGGACAGCCCAGCTGCCCAAGCCCCACGGAGCTCTCTCCCAGGAAGGCTCTGGCATCCGTCTTTGTCGTGCTGACTTTAATGGGAGACGAGGTAGGGCCACACACCTGAGTTTTGCTTAGTCCTATGCTCACCCTTTCCACAAGGCTCTGGGAAAATGTCTGTCTGTGTGATGTACACACAGGTGCCAGGCAGCTCAGAAACAGGGCGGCCTCCATGTACACACCACAGAGAAGCAAGTCAACGTGCTTCTGCCTTGGCACAGACACCTGGGTCCTGGTTACTAAACGGTCAGCAGTAACACCTGGTTTAATTCTCTGCAATGAATTTTAAGAGCTGCCACTATCACCCGAGCACCTGGCTCCCTCTTTCTGCTACATGCCTTACTCTGCTACATGGTTTGGTGTCCCTTTGCTTCATCTAAATGTGCTTCTCTGCTATGACCTAACTTCATTCTCCTAAAAAAATCTGGATGTTTCATAAATACCCACATTACAGGAATAAATATTCCAATGGAGAAAGGAAGCCAGGGGCTTGATTTGGGCTCACAGTAACAAAATTATTTTTTCCTGCAGAAATTCCAGCAATAAAACTGGTTCTTATGGCTGTAAGTATATTTAGACAAAGTAAAGGCAATCACTTCCTTACATCTTTTCAATCTTAACATGCTGCAGCCTCCCCTTTTCCAGAAGCTCACATTTTCCCTCAGTGAGCACAATCAGCAGCTGTTCCTTAACAATTCTTTAAAGGCCTGAGACATCCAAAAGAAACAGCTGTGTGTTCTTAACTCGCTCAAAAGGTTTTTTTTGTTTGCCTAGTGATCCCTTCTTGCTCAGGTAAGTTTTATAATAAATTACATTCCCAATTAATAAGATTGAGACTTTGCTTAACATGTACAATTGCTTAAGTACCTTACCTCACTGAATTTTAACAACTATTGCCTATGGTTGGCACTGTGATCTGTTCTCATTGTACAGACAAGGGAAGTTAGAATAACTGACTCGCCTGGGGTCGAGCAGTAGAGACAGGCTTGAGCCCTCAGCCCTTCCCTGACTGCCCTGTAACTGGGTCCCACATACGTGGAGTCCCATGTCCATATTTCTTCGTGTCTGGCTTCTTCCGAGCCCCCTCCACACGTGCGGAATGGTTTGTTTCCGTAGATTGTGCATCACCCCCACCCCACCCCGCTTGGGGGATACTGCAGATTACTTACCCATTCATCTATTGAGGGGGGTTTGGGCATTTGGGTTGTTTCTAGTGTTTGGTTATCACAAGTAAAGCTGCTGTAGACATGTGTTCAGAAGTCTTTGGGCATAAATGTTAATTTTGTTTTGGGTAAACATCTAAGAATGCAGTGACGGGGTCATAGGAGAGGTGTTTGCTTACCTTTTTAAGAAATTGCCAGATTCTCCAGTGGTTGTTCTATTTTATATTTCCACCAGCAGTGCATGAGAGTCTGGTCACTCCATAACTTTGGCGACACTTAATACTCTCAGATTTTTAGCCATTCTAGTAGGTACATAGCAGTAAGTGATTATTATACTTACCTGCAGCCCAGTGATACTGGGCATCTTCTAGCAGCTTCCATTTCAATCATACATCCTCTTTGGTAAAGTATCTGTTAAAATATTTTGCCCAATTCACAACTGTTTGTCACTAGTATATAGAATAAAACTGATTTTCTTGTATTAACCTAGTGTACTGAAATTTTGCTAAGCAAAAATATTAGTTCATCATTCTTTAACTGGTATATTTTATGGGCTATCTTACATAAACAAGTATCGTCTATGAATAAACATAGTTTTATTTCTTCCTTTCCAATCTGTGTCCCTTTAATTTCTTTTTCTTGCTTTGTCTTATTGGTTAGAAAATCCCATAAAAGCACAGATGACAAGAGTGAATATTCTGTGTATTCCTGAGCTTAACAGGAAAACATTTAGCCTTTCATCATTAGGGGTGATGTTACGTGTAATACGGATGTCCCTTCTCAGATGGGGGCATTCTCTTCTAGTCCTTGTTCGTTGAGAGGTTTTAATAAACAATATATGTTGGATTTTGTTCTACATCTTTGAGAGAACTGTAATTTTTCTTTTCTAGTCTGTTAATATGGTAAATATTAAATCAACCATCCTTGTTTCAGGAATAAGCCCTATTTGGTCATAATGTATTATTCCTTTAGGTAATATTATGTTCAACTTGTTAAAATTTAGTTAAGAATGTTTGGCATCCTTATTTATGGGGGATATTGGTCATTGCTCACTCTGTTTTATCATGCTTTTGCTTCGTTTTCTTTTTAGAGTGTTTTACTAGCTACCAATTCAATTTCTTTGAAATGGGCTCTTTGGAATCTCTCTTCTATCTAGTGTCAGTTCTGGTCTTATCAAAACATTGTTTCTGCCATTTCCTTAGGATTCCTTTAACGTCTAAAGGATATTTGTCATGTCTTCCATTTTATTTGTAAAATGGGTACGTTTTCTCTCTTTTATTCCTTGATAAGTCTCATGATGCTTTTTATCAATTTTTGTTAAATTCTTCCAAGAACCAACTTTTGGCTTTGTTCATTTTCTCCATTGTTTTCTGTTTTCCATTTTACTGTTTTTGGATCTTACCTTTTGAATTTTCTTCTCTCAACTGACTTTAATTTTAGGGTGCTTGATTTTTTTTCTTGCTTAACCTAGAAACATAGATTTTAGATCTTAGACTCCCTTTTCCCCATTTCTAACATCAGTATTTAAAGCTATAAATTACCCTCTTATGAGTGATTTAATATAAACCACAAACTCAATATCGTATTTTCATTATCATTTCCTTTGACATGTTTTAAAATTTCCCTGTTGACAGCTTTCTTTAATTTCCACATATTTGGGGTTGTTTAAAAGATATTTTATTGTTCTATATTTCAAATGTAATTCCATGGTGATTTAAAAAGATACTGCATAGGATTTTAATCTTTTCATATTTTAGGAGTCTTGGTTTTACTCAGCGTAAACATTCTACATAGAGATGAAAATATTTTGTTGCTGTTGAGTATACTGTTCCATAAATGTCCAAACTACAGTCTGTACATGTGAGATACGTTTTCTTCTTGATATCTTATATAGTTGTTGCATATAACACAGATATGAGATTACTGATATCTCTGACTATGATTTTGATAAGACTATTTCTCCCCTTTATTTCATGTATTCTTGAGTGCTGTCACTGAGAGCATACACATTTATAATTGTTACTGTTGTGTTTTTATGATATAGTGACCTCTTTATCCTTATGAAATGTCTTTTTAAATCTCTGGTGATACTAATTTTCTTGAAGTCCATTTTGCCTGTTTGAAAGTAACACATAGTAAAATATATTTTGCCCAACACAGTTTATTCTTTTAAAAAATTTCAGAATATTGTGGGTATATAAATGTTTTTGTTATAAGAATTGATTTGTATAGTGTGAGTCTAAGTTGTAAGTGTGCCCATGACCCAGATAGTGTGTATTGTACCTGTTACGTGTGAATTTACCTGTCTTCCTTCCCTGCTCCCACTGCTTCATTTCTGTTGAGTTTTACTACCCAATGTGCACATGGGGCATTGATTGATTAGTTCCAATTTAATAGTGAGTACATGTGGTGTTTATTTTTCTATTCTTGGGATACTTCACTTAGAAGAATGGTCTCCAGTGCCACCCAAGTTGTTACAAAAGGTATTAATTCACCAATTTTTATGACCGAATAATCACATTTTTGTAATTGTGAATTGTGCTGCAATAAACATTTGAGTGCACATGTCTTTTTGATAAAATGACATTTTTCCCAAGAGTAGACATGACTAGATGAAATGGGTCTTAAGTCTACTTCTAGTTCTTTGAGATATTTCCATGCAACTTTCCACAAAAGCTGTACTACTTTGCCGTCCTGCCAAGAGTATACAAGTATTCCTTTCTCTCTGTGTCTATGCCAGCATCTGTTGTTTTGGTATTTTTTAATAAAAACTATTCTCACTGGAGTTAGGTGAATAAAAACTATTCTCATTGTGGTTTTGATTTGTATTTCCCTGATGATTAGTAACATCCAGTATTTTTCGTATGTTTATCGGACTATCTTCCAATATGTTTATTTAGTCTATGGTCTTTTGAAAAGCTGTTCATGGCCTTTGCCCACTTTTTTATGTGGTTATTTGATTTATTCTTGCTAGTTGCTTGAGTTCTTCAGAGATTCTGGCTAGTTCTTCAGCCCTGTATAAGAGGTATATTATACAAAAATTTTCTCCCATTCTTGGTTGTTGATTGGCTCTATTGACTGTTTCTTCGGCTGTGCAGAGCATTTTTTTTTTTTTTTTTTTGTAGAGACAGAGTCTCACTGTACCGCCCTCGGGTAGAGTGCCGTGGCGTCACACGGCTCACAGCAACCTCCAACTCCTGGGCTTACGCGATTCTCTGGCCTCAGCCTCCCGAGCAGCTGGGACTACAGGCGCCTGCCACAACGCCCGGCTATTTTTTGTTGCAGTTTGGCGGGGGCTGGGTTTGAACCCGCCACCCTCGGCATATGGGGCCGGCGCCCTACTCACTGAGCCACAGGTGCTGCCCTGTGTAGAGCTTTTTAATTCAATCAGGTCACATTTGTTAATTTTTATTGTTGCTATGATTGCCTTCAGGGTCTTTTACATAATTTCTTTGCCTAGGCCAATGTCTGTGAGAGTTTGGCCAACATTTTATTATAGAATTCTTACAGTTTCATGCCTTAGGATTAAGTCTGTCATTCATCTTGAATTAATTTTTGTGAGTGGTGAGAGGAACAGATGCAGCTTCAATCTTCTACATGTAGTTATCCAATTTTTCAAGAACTATTTATTGAATGAGGATTCTTTCCCCCAGTGTATGTTATTGTCTGCTTTGTCAAAGATCAGATGGCAATATGAGGATGGTTTTATATCTGTGTTTTCTATTCTGATTCACTGATCTATGTCTCTGTTCTTGTGCTATCATTCTTTTAATTTATTTTTTGCATTTACTATTTTATGGCTTATGGTTTTCTGTTCTTTTTATTTTCAACTGTTTGTGTTTTTATATTTATAGTGCACCTATTTTTAGGCATAATATAGTTGTGTCTGATGCCTCTCACTCCTAACCCCCTACTTTTAGGTTGGAGTTTTTAGTCCATTTACATTTAATATAAATAATATATGACTGGATTTAGGTCTGTCATTTTTCTCCCCCCCCCCAATTTGTTCCATTAGTTTTGAGGGAAAGTTTGGAGCAAATGTATATTGGTTTACAGGTTTGGTAGAAAGACGATAGAGTATGAATTTGGCTCCTGTGTTCTTCATGAAGCATGTGGTGAGGTTATTACAGAGGGAAGAAAGTAGAGGAAAAAATTGTCAAACACTTGAAGAGAGAAGAGAATGTATGAAATTTATCATGGTGAGCAAGAAAGTAAGGGTTTTTCTAGAGACAAAATAGGTTATGAGATATAGTGGTTGTCCATTCACTTATTTTCTTCATAATGCATGAAAATTTAGTAAAAATGACTCTTTTTGTGGGTAAATATAGGCCTCCAATGTCATAAAACCATGAGACTCTTGTTGAACAAATACTGGCCAAATAATCACACTGCATACATGAGCTAAAATAGAAGTGCTGTGAGATAATAAAATGGATTTTTTTCTATAAGCATCCATAATAAAGTACCCTGTTTTCCCAAAAATAAGACAGTGTCTTATTTTAAGGTGTGCTACCAAAGATGCGCTAGGTCTTATTTTCAGGGGACGTCTTATCGTTCCTGTAAGTAGGTCTTATTTTCAGGGGATGTCTGATTTTTGAGGAAACAGGGTAGTTTGACCTTGATTTGGTATACAGAATAGTTTGTTAGAGAGAGTGGTCTTTGAGTTGAGATCTAAAATCAGTGTAGATTAAACTAGTCAATGTTTATTTAGGCAAAGAAGAAAGTGTGTGAAATGTTCTGTGGTATAAAAGAGTGTGGTGGAGGGGCGGAGACAAGCCAGCTTTCCACAGAGGCTCCCATCCAGAAGGAGAGTTAAAGGACAGAAATTTAGCAAGTAACCTGGTAGATTACAGCTGCACCAAGAGAGAAGGTTGAAGAATGCACATCAATCCTGCTGAGGTGAGCTGCGACCCCAAGGATACAAACAAAAGGTACAAAATCCATCACCAAGAGGATGGGAGTCCCCTCCCCCATGAGAACAACTCAGAGTGCCCCACAAACAAACGAGCAGAGTTCAAAGGTCCTCCCACTACATTCCACGGGAGACACCCTCTAAAAACTGGACCTACCTCCGCTACTAGGGTGCCACGGCATTCTCCTTCCAGGCATAAAACTGTATAAAACTGTATATATGCTCTACCTGCAACTCTGAGCTCCCAGCACTCCCACCACTCTCACTCTGAGGTTGGAGGCCTGTCCCCCAGGAGTCCAGATCCTTGGGTGATTTCTCTAGGGTGCAGACAGGGCCTAAACTTCAGATGGTCAGTGCTGACTCTGCAGCACAGGAGTGAGGAGAGGACTGTCGGCTGAGAGGGAACCATGCCAGAGAAGTGGTGCCCTGAGGTGTAGAACAGCAGCCATCTTTTGGCAAAAATAGGGCTCACTCCTGGATATTCTGAAGCCACATCCCCTGTCTCCCTGGGTAACCAGAGGAGGCCAGGCATCTACTCAGGTGGCAACCATCACGGAACAGATCTGGGATGGAAATGCAGGCCCCATGAGTAAACGGTTTTTGTGAGGCGGTACCCGCATGGGTGGAGCATGGGGACTAGAAATGCACGTGCAGAACCGGGATGTTCCCAGGGTGGGGCTGACTCAGAGGACTGCTTTACTGAGCCTAAGATGCATCCAGCCCTCAGGGGACCATAAGCCTATAGACAAAGGAAGATAGGAGGCTAGAACTGACAGGTAACCGAATACAAACCTGCAGGAGCAAAGACAGGGCCTGAGGCACAGGCTCTGGGAACTCAAAACAGCTTCTCTTCTGCAGGGGAATTTTGCAGGGACAGAAATAAATTTCTGCAAAGTTGTTCTGTTCTGTTCTGTCAGTAACATCAATCAGTGGCGGGGCTGGAACTGAGTGAACACCCCCAGCATCCATCAAGCACCGGAGGTTGTCAGGCCTCACCTCTCCCTGCTACATAGAGGCAGAGCATAGTGGCCTGGCTGAGCAGAAATAGATTTCCTTGTGATTCAGGCAGGTGCAAACCCCCTGAGCATCTGTTCACTACAGGCAACTGGGTCATAGTCCTGCGGGGCTATCAGTGACTGGGTGTGACAGAGGTGCAAAGTGGGGAAGGAGGCATCAACCTTCCCCGAGTGACCTATTTGCTGGGTGGGTCCTCCTGACTCCATGGAGCACCAGAGCAAGCCATATCTGAGTAGTCACTAGACCCCTGCTATCCACTTGCCAGAGAACTTTGAAACTCTCCCACCTGAGATAGGTGCTGACTGAGACAATTGATTTGGACCTTTTGAACTGAGACAATCACCCAAGGACTATTCAGGTGGTGCCCTGGGTGTGTGGTTATAGGAAGGTTTGATTTTCCTTTTCCAATTGTTGTCTGTGGGGGGGTGGGGTAACTTAATTGCTGGTATTTCTCCACAGCTGAGACTTCAACCCAGAGTAACTGCTTCACTAGGGTCAAACAGAAACCATCTCAAAACAAGACAGCACCACTTAGCTCTACCACGCCAAACAGATCCCCAGTTTCTCAGGCAATAGCACTGTACGGGTCCTTGACAAAGTTCCAGGGGAAAAAAATCAAACAGTGTAAAATAATCATGGGGCAAGAATCAGCAGAAAAACTCTGGTAACAAGAATAACCAGAATAGATCAACCCCCGCACCCCCACCCCCAAGGAAAGATATGGCAGATGAAACTGAAGATCCCATTCATAAACAGCTGGCTGAGATGTCAGAAATAAAATTCAGAATTTGGATTGCAAACAAGATTAATAGAATGGAGGAAAATTTGGAATTAGAAATTTGAGGAGCAATTCAAAAGTTGGAATTAGAAATTCAAGGAGAAATTCAAAAGTTGTCCCAAGAATTTAACAAATTCAAAGACAAAAACACCAAAGATTTTGAAGCACTGAAGCAAGAATTTGCAGCCCTCACGATCTGAAAAATATAGTAGAATCCCTCAGTAACAGAGTGGAGCAAGCAGAAGAAAGGATTTCTGACACTGAAGACAAAGCCTTTGAATGCTGCCAAACTCTCAAAGAGGAAGAGAAATGGAGAGCAAAAATGGATCACTCTCTCAGAGAGCTCTGGGATAATTCGAAGAAGCTAATATCCGCCTCATTGGAATCCCTGAAAGTGATGAAGTGGCATCGCAAGGCACAGAGACCCTTCTCCATGAAATTATGAGAGAGAATATTCCAGACATGCCAACAGAGTCTGAAATTCAGATAGCAGACAGTTTCAGAACCCCAGCATGCCTCAATCCCAATAAGACATCCCCCAGGCATATCATAATTAACTTCACTAAAGTTAATATGAAGGAGAAAATTCTGAAAGCAGCCAGATGTAAGAAATCTATTACCTACAAAGGGAAGAATATTAGAATGACTGCAGATCTCTCTGCTGAAACTTTTGAAGCCAGAAGAGGGTGGTCATCGACTTTTAATCTCCTAAAGCAAAATAACATTCAACCCCGGATCCTTCATCCAGCTAAACTGAGTTTCATTTATGATGGAGAAATTAAATACTTTAATGACATTCACATGTTGAAGAAATTTGCCATAACCAAACCAGCTCTTCAGGATATTCTCAGACCTATCCCCCATAATGATCAGCCCAATCCTCTACCACAAAAGTAAACTCACTCAGAAATGTTTGATCAAACTCCAACTTCCACACTGGCAAAAGGATTAAAAATGTCCACTGGACTTTTGAAAAACTCGATACCCAAAATTTTACCAGACTTATCAATATTCTCCATTAATGTGAATGGCTTAAACTGTCCTCTAAAGAGGCACAGGTTAGCTGAATGTTTACAAAAACTCAAGCCAGATATTTGCTGCATACAAGAGTCACATCTTACCTTAAAAGACAAATATAGACTCAGTGTGAAAGGATAATCATCTATATTTCAGGCAAATGGTAATCAGAAAAAAGCAGGTGTTGCAATTCTATATGCAGATACAATAGTCTTTAAACCAAAAAAAGTAAGGAAGGATAAGAATGGTCACTTCATATTTGTTAAGGGTAATACTCAATATGATGAGATTTCAATTATTTATATCTATGCACCCAACCAGAATGCACCTCAATTTATAAGAGAAACTCTAACAAACATGAGCAACTTGATTTCCTCCAGCTCCATAATAGTTGGAGATTTCAACACTCCTTTGGCAGTGTTGGATCCATCCTCCAATAAGAAGTTGAGCAAAGAAATTTTAGATTTAAACCTAACCATCCAACATTTGGATTTAGCAGACATCTACAGAACATTTCCTCCCAATGAAACTGAATACACATACTTCTCATCAGCCCATGGAACATACTCCAAAAATCTATCACATCTTAGATTACAAGTCTAACCTCAGTAAATTTAAAGGAATAGAAATCATTCCTTGCATCTTCTCAGACCACCATGGAATAAAAGTTGAACTCAGTAAAAACAGGAATCTGCATACTCATACAAAAACATGGAAGATAAATAACCTTATGCTGAATGATAGCTGGGTCAGAGATGAGATTAAGAAGGAAATTGCCAAATTTTTGGAACAAAATGACAATCAATACACGAATTATCAGAACCCCTGGGATACTGTAAAGGCAGTCCTAAGAGGGAAATTTATAGCACTGTAAGCCTTCCTCAAGAGAATGGAAAGAGAAGAAGTTAACAACTTAATGTGACATCTCAAGCAACTGGAAAAGGAAGAACATTCCAACCCCAACCCAGTAGAAGGAAAGAAATAACTAAAATTAGAGCAGAATTAAATGGAATTGAAAACAAAAGAATTATACAACAGATAAATAAATCAAAAAGTTGGTTTTTTGAAAAGGTCAATAAAATAGATAAACCTTTGGCTAACCTAACCAGGAAAAAAAGAGTAAAATCTCTAATATCATCAATCAGAAATGACAAAGACGAAATAGCAACAGACTCCTCAGAAATTCAAAAAATCCTTAATGAATATCACAAGAAACTTTATTCTCAGAAATATGAAAATCTGAAGGAAATTGACCAATACTTGCAAGCACGTCACCTTCCAAGACTTAGCCAGAATCAAGTGGAACTGTTGAACAGGCCAATATCAAGTTCTGAAATAGCATCAACCATACAAAATCTCCTTAAAAAGAAAAGCCCAGGACCAGATGGCTTCATGTCAGAATTCTACCAAAACCTTTAAAGAGGAATTAGTACCTATATTACTCAACCTGTTCCAAAATGCAGAAAAAGAAGGAAGACTACCCAGCACGTTCTATGAAGCAAACATCACCCTGATCCCCAAACTAGGAAAAGACCCAACAAGAAAAGAAAATTATAGACCAATATCACTAATGAATATAGATGAAAAAATATTGAACAAGATCCTAACAAACAGAATCTAGCAATACATCAAACAAATTATACATCATGACCAAGTCGGTTTTATCTCAGGATCTCAGGGCTGGTTCAATATCCGTAAATCTATACGTATAATTCAGCACATAAACAAATTAAAAAACAAAGACCATATGATTCTCTCAATTGATGCAGAAAAAGCTTTTGATAATATCCAGCATCCCTTCATGATCAGAACACTTAAGAAAATTGGTATAGAAGGAAAATTTCTTAAACTGGAAGAGGCCATCTACAGCAAACCCACAGCCAATATCGTATTGAATGGAGTTAAATTGAAATCATTTCCACTCAGGTCAGGAACCAGACAAGGCTGCCCATTGTCTCCACTGCTTTAACATTGTAATGGAAATTTTAGCCATCACAATTAAGGATGAAAGGGCGATCAAGGGTATCGATATAGGGCCAGAAGAGATCAAACTTTCGCTGTTCGCAGATGATATGATTGTATATTTGGAAAACACCAGGGATTCTATTACAAAACTCTTAGAAGTGATCAAGGAATACAGCAGTGTCTCAGGTTACAAAATCAACATTCATAAATTGGTAGCCTTTATATATACCAAAAATAGTCAAGCTGAAAAAACAGTTAAGGACTCTATTCTGTTCACAGTAGTGCCAAAGAAGATGAAATATTTGGGATTTTATCTAACAAAGGACGTGAAAGAGCTGTATAAAGAGAACTATGAAACTCTAAGAAAAAAAATAGCTGAAAATGTTAACAAATGGAAAAACATACCATGCTCATGGCTGGGATGAATCGATGTCCATACTACCCAAAGCAATATACAATTTTAATGCAATCCCTATTAAAGCTCCACTGTCATACTTTAAAGATCCTGAAGAAATAATACTTCATTTTATATGGAATCAGAAAAAACTTCGAATAGCCAAGACATTACTCAGAAATAAAAACAAAGCAGGAGGAATCACACTACCAGACCTCAGACTATACTATAAATCGATAGTGATCAAAACAGCACGATACTGGCACAAAAACAGAGAAGTAGAGAAAGTTTGATCTCTTCTCTAGCATTCTACACTGCTGGTGGGAATGCAAATTAATACATTCCTTTTGGAAAGATATTCGGAGAACACTTAGAGATCTAAAAATAGATCTGCCATTCAATCCTATAATTCCTCTACTAGGCATATACCCAAAAGACCAAAAATCACATCATAACAAAGATATTTGTACCAGAATGTTTATTGCAGCCCAATTCATAATTGCTAAGTCATGGAAAAAGCCCAAGTGCCCATCGATCCACCAATGGATTAATAAATTGTGGTATATGTACACCATGGAATATTATGCAGCCTTAAAGAAAGATAAAGACTTTACCTTTTTCATGTTTACATGGATGAATTTGGAACATATTCTTCTTAGTAAAGTATCTCAAGAATGGAAGAAAAAGTATCCAATGTACTCAGCCCTACTCTGAAACTAATTGATGGCTTTCACATGAAAGCTATAACCCAATTATAACCTACGAATATGGGGACGGGGAAGAGGGAGGGAAGGAAGGGGGAGGATAGGCGGAGGGAGGGTGATTGGTGGGATTGCATCTACGATGCATCTTACAAGGGTATATGTGAAACTTAGTAAATGTGGAATGTAAATGTCTTAACACAATAACTAAGAAAATGCCAGGAAGGCTATGTTAACCAGTGTGATGGAAATGTATCAAATGGTCAACAAAACCAGTGTATGGTGCCCCATGATCGCATTAATGTACACAGCTATTATTTAATAATAAAAAAATAAAAGAGCGTGGTATGCTGAAAGTGCTGACTGTGTGCAGGTGCAGCTGGAGTTCAGCAAGCGAGATGCGAAAGGGGGCAGGGATTGAAGGATGGAAGCCTGTGGCCCAGACCATGCTGCCCTGCAGACTCTACCTACCAGGAATGAACTTGAAACGAAACCAGTATGTTTGTTATGCGATGTTGTGTTTCTCTTTAAAAAATCAAAACTTTCTTTTGATTCAGTAGAATGGATGAAATTGGGCAAAAATGAATTATCAGAGCAACCTACAATATGAGTCTCTGCCAAAGATTCTTACAGTCAATTTTATTGCTGTTTGAGGGAAGAATAGGTAATTAGGGAACGCCAGGCATTGCTTCCAGGTTTCAAAGTGGCTTCTATCCAGCCACGGGGAGGTTCACAGCAGAAAACCAGATGTTCAAATAAAGACCTAAGTGGACAAATATGAACGGTATACATTACAAAAGCATGTTATGGAAATCTTTCACGGTATTTAGAAATAACATCAGCGACTTTAAGATAGTGTGTGAATGCCTCCATTCTTCCAGGAGTCCTGGAGGGAGGAGTTTGAATGCTTTTGTTGGACAGTTTCTACCTACAGTGTTAGCCAATACATGTGGACAATTAGAATAATGGGATTATTTACTCACCAGACATTTGCTGAGTGCCTTCCAGCTGTAACCATTGTACTTGGTACCTTGTACTTGACAGTGAAGGATGCGAAGTTGAGCCTGACAAAGAGTCTCTCCCCTCTGTTTGGGAAGATCAGATTTCGTGAGAGGAGAGAGGGGTGCTGGTTAGAATGTGCCAGGCCAGGAAGGAGGTTTAGGTAAACTGTGGGAACAGAAGAGGAAAAGCCCCTCTCAGGGGCTGAACGAATACCGCAGGTTTCTGTTTCTTCCTCCTCTTTATTTTCACATGTAACCTTCCTTTTTCCAATGTGTCTTCATTGCTTTTTAATACACTGAAAAAGCAAACTAATGACAAAAGGCAAACGTAGCTTGGTGTCTCTGGCTTTTTAGAAAAAATCCACCAAAAATTTATCAAACGTTTATTATGTGCAACATTCTGTCTTTTCCCAACAACAAGAAGAAATAGGTCATGTGGATTTGGGGAAAAGACAAAAGTGTGCCCTTGGAGGTGTTTTTGTGATTTTCGAATCCTTTCGGAGAAAAACTGAATCTCCTTGGACGAATGATCCACTTCTCTAGTCGAAGAGGCTCCCACAGAAACATTGATATTTCCAGAGCCTTTTCTGCTTGGCTCTCTCTGCGAGGAGTTAAAAAGTTGGACAAGGAATACATGCCTGGGAAACTCTGCAGATGAATTCTTGAGTTGGAAATGCACATTGCTGAATTCTTTAATACAAAAAAATAATGCTTTAAATTGTACTTTGGACATGATGTCCTTTTTTAATTTTTTTTCTGTCTCAACAAACAAACCCAAAATTGTTTTTAGCCTTCTCTTCTGGCATCCACAAAGTTTTGCCTGAAACCCTTGGAGATTTGCAAAAAAAGATTTATTTATGTGCATTCTGAAGAGCATGCCAAAATCCTGCTGCTTCATGTTTTTCAAGACTCTTCTAAATTAAAAAGCGAGTGTGCATGAGAGGGTGAGACGTTGGATCAGTTATTGTGCACAGTAAATGTGTTTCTTTCCAGGAGGAGAAGAGTGAGGATGCAATGAGGGTAAATGCCCAGCCAAGTGAGTTCCGCCTTTACAAAGCTGCAGAGTTTACTTTACTCCTCACAGAGTCACTGTCTCTCTTTAATGAAAAGTCACACAGGTAAGAGGCTATTCGTTGCGGGGTTTCACGGGAATGATTTTACCTTATGTCCCATCAGCTGAGTAAATGCAGCCTAAACCACCTAACCTGACTACCCAAATAAAACATTGCAATGACAAAAAGGTAAATTAGCTGACTAACGAAGGAGGTTCTAGATATTTTGCAGGTCAACTGAATAATCAGTATGGAAAAAGGGCATGTTTGTGATGCAAGATCACAAAACCACGCTGAAAGCCCTAAGTAATGTTTTCTCCAAAAGAACTTTGTTCATTAAAAAGAAAAGTTTGATACAAACATACAACAGCGTAGACGCATCTTCACGCACTTCAGCGACTGAAATGCCATTGATGCGCTGATACGGATGAGAATGTCGGCGACTGAAATGCCATTGATGTTCTGATACGGATGAGAATGTACAAACTGCATTTGGATCTAGAAATTAATGTTGCATAAATAGTTTCCTAATGTGCAGGGAAAAATAAAAAAATAATAACTTTTGTTTAGTTTCACTGTAATGTCAGTGACAGATCCTTGGAAGCAAAGAGCTGTTTTGTATCTGAGTGTGCTTGCAGCAAAGTTAAAATCCCTCCTGCCCTCCCCAGAGCCCTGATCTGACGGCCCAGCCGCTGTGACTGATCGCCCCTTTGGTACCAAATCTCCTCTGTGTTTATCTGATATAACCACTCTCCTAATCACGGCACTTTATTTATTTATTTACATGTGGTTATGAATATATATCATATCAGAATGAAGTGGGTGGAGGAAAAAATAAGTTTTCAAAGTGTGGAGACGCCAATGACTGCTTGTTTGTGCTCCTGTCTTAATCCCTAACTCACAGAGGGCAAGTCGGAGCCTCTGGCACGGGTCAGGGCAGTGCCAGAGCCTGGGACGCTTTCCTCAAGTTGTTTAATCAGAAGGAATATTGTCTTTAAAAGCTTTCTACACAGTGTGATACAAAGAACACTGTATTAATAAGAACAAGAGTCAGAAGGTTGAGAACAAGTGAAAATTACTGTCTGAAGGAACTTCTCCATCTCTACAACACCCCAATGATAGAGGTATCAGTAAACCTTTTTTTTGAAGTAGGTAGTAATAAAGTCAACCAAGGTTAAAAATACGACCCTTTTTAGTGGGAATATCTCTAGTTTAGCCCCCACATCTATTTTGTTTTACAAGTATCAGAGGAGAATCAACTATGTTGAAGACAGAAGCTGGTGAAAGAAAGAGCATTATCTCTTCCAAACAATGGGTTAGAGCTATAATGCCACCCAGCAGCGCGTGGACAGACTGTGGTAAGAGCCCCTCACCACCCTGGGCTCTTTCCCACCACCGTCTGGCAGAAAATCCCAGGGAAGGAGTGTGATTGGCCCTTCCTCCTGGCATGGAGGCTGTGTCCCTCCCCACCAATGCCCTGGATACCATCTTTCCTTCTTCCCAGTAAATGATCTACTTTTCAACCCTCTCCGCTTTACTAGATTCTTCTTGCTAGTACTAACGTTATTGCTTCCCCACACTAAAAAGATCCCCTATCCCCCATGCACACACGTCCACCCACTAACACAGAGTGAAACCGCCCTCCCTGGACCCCGCACCTCTCCCAGTGGGAGCCTTTCTTCTGTCCTTTCTTCAGCCAGGGACTGGCTCTCTCTGATCCCTGCAGCGAGCCACTCCTTGACACCCTCCCTGAGACTGTCCCTTCCTGCTGCCTCAGTGACAACCCGTGATCACCTTCAGGCTCTTCATAGACACTGTCCTTGCAGCTCTTCTCTCCTGGATCTTTCCTGCCAGCCTCTGCAGTGTTTCCACTGGGTCACTCTTCTGACCCTGACTTTAGACATCAGGGTGCTCAGACGTATTTCCTTTTTCTCTCTACATGTGCCCCAAAGTGACCCCATTCTGAACTTCCACTGACTCTAAGCCGGTGACCCCGATTCCTCAGGTGCCCACCCTGCAGACTGGCACAGGGCACCCCGACCCAGTGTCCCGGGGGTATCTTAGGCTGAAGGAGTCGAGGCAGCAAGCGCGACCTTCGACCTTCCCTGCCAGCCCCTTTCCTGTGCCCCGTCTCAGCACGGGGGTCCCTCTGCCCAGGGATCAGACGTGTGCTCCTGGATTTAACGCCTCCAGCCCCACAGCCTGCTGCCAGTCTGTCTGTGTGCCAACCTCTCTACCACCGGCACAGCCTGGCCACCAGCGCACCTTGCACGGGTTTCCCCAGCCTTCAGAAATGGTCAGCGCCCCCATGTGCTCTCTTTACCGCTCCACCCTCCCACAGCCAGGGGGACCTTCTAGGCCTGCAGATCTGATGAGCACTCCTCTGCCTGGGAAGAACCAAAGCTCCTTGGGTCACCCATGAGCCCAGTTCTAGTCACTGGCCATCCAGCTGGGTGGGTGTGGGTCCTCACTTTCCTCTCTTCTCGTGGTTTCTCCGGAGCCCATGTTGCTCCCATCTCACGGTCTGGATGTCTGTGGCTGTTTTTGCTCCGGAGAAACTTCTATCCACTACTGAAATGTCAGGCCCCTCCGAGGCTTTTTCTAGCCCCTTCTCTAACCAAAAATGCAGTGAACCTTCTGGGTGCACCTTCTGTGTCTTTTCTTATAGTGTTCCTTACATTTATAGATGAATAATTATTTATCTAAATCAAATTTCCCTTCTAGACTTACTTATATGAAAAGGGATCTTGCCCATCTCATTCATCATTACTGTATTGTCAATATTTGCAAAGAGCAATAAATATTTGTTCAATGAATAAATAAACCCATTCATTAGGCAAATTATGTTTTCATCAAGGAAGGGCCTGAGAAAGTGTAGGAATGAAGAATCAGTGAAATTAGGAATAGAAATTCAAGTTCAGTGTCCAAACAGTAGCCTAAAAAGTCATGATGCAAAATTGCAAACATGCGTAAGTGTGAAAGGCAGGGAGCAGGAGGAGCTGACAGGTAACATAGGCATTTCTGTTGTTGGGGATGCTCAGCAGAACCTGGTGAGTCCACTCGGCCTGGCTTCCTCACCGAGGACGTTTATTGCCTTGACTGTGTGAGCCCAGCTATAGTCGCTGGCCATCTAGGTGGGTGGGTGTGGGTCCTCACTGAGCTCTCCCCGCTTCCTTGAGCTGTGAGGCCAGGGCTGGGTTGCTGACCCAGAAGGAGAAAAGAATACCCACCATGAGCTTCTTGATTAACTGGTCTAAACCACACTTCACTTGTGGATGCACGAGCTTTAAACAGTGACCTCATTGTTTCATACCAAACCATTTTTTAAGAGTGAAAGGAGGCTTGGTTCATAATCATGTGGGAATAAAGGTAAAAACCAAGGTTGGGTGGGAAAATTGGCTCTTGGGGCCACTCTAGTGAAAAGGAAGACAAGCCGGGGGAGGTTTCTGCGAGGGAAGAAGCAACAAGGCGGAAGTGGACCAAGGGGCAGAGTGGATTGTGACCACGAGGAGAACAAGGAAAGACTCCCATGGAAAAGGATCCACCGTCCTTTTCCCAAGTCAACTGTTGCTGGCGACCCCAATATTAATCTAAAGGGTCAGTATAAGGAAATGGAAGACCATTCCCTATGGCCCCAGTTATATCTTTAGAGATTGTTCTTGTCCAAAAATAACGAATTCTTTCACTGTGAATTACACACCACCAAGAGGCTCTGGCCTCTTGACTTCCTCATAAAAATTTTGGAATTGCTTTGCAACAATTTTCAGATAACCCATTCTGGTGACTCCCTCCAAAGAGATAGAATAATGTGAGGGGAGAACCCAGACCCAGGGGCTGCTGGTCACTAACTGCGGATGTCAGGTCTCTCCTCTGAATGGATGGGTGTTGTGTCTGAGCAGCACAAAGCAGGGGCCCCTGGGGGATGCTCTTGGTGCTACATGTCAATGGGTTTGTGAGTCAAAGGTGCAGGTGAGGGATGTGAGGGATCACGTCATTGTCATTTCCATGGAAATAGACAATAATTAAATAGAGGAATGTGTGAAGTATCATACGTTATTAGCACTTAATTGTATAGACATGGTGCCATGGAAGGAATTCTAAAACATGTGCGTGGATTTTTTTTTGGAAAATGGGTTTGTTTTATAAAACGCTTTAATTTTAATGTGTGATTATTTATCTTTCAACATATATAGCTATATCTCCAATATTCCAGAAAGAGCAGAGCTCTTGGATAAGGTATGCGTTGTGTTTTGTGGACTTAACACACTGGAAACAGATAAAAGATTATTGTTATTAATAATAACATTGCCTAATATTAGGTAATAAGGGAAGAAAGCAGAACAGAGTGAACGGTTATACAATGCCGTTCAGATAGCAAGAGCTGCTCTCTGCTGGAGACGTGGACGGTGCTGTGTTCTCATTCTCTTTTTCTCCCTGTCCGCCCCTCTGGGAAAGCACAATCTTGCCAGGCACTCTGATTTGTGTGTGAGCCGTGGATTCGTGTGGGCCCACTGCACGTTGGTGGGGGCTGAGACGCGTTTCCATCGCCTGCTGGCAGCTCTCCCTTCAGTTCTGTGTTCTGGGAAGTGAGCTGGATGTTGCTTTAAATTGATGAAATAAACTGTTGGCGACCACTCTATTTTTTATTCACTGTTGAAAAAGTGGAAGTTAGTTGTTTGCTTAATACTCCAAGCTGATGAGGCATTTCATTATCTTACCACTAATACACTCTAGAAAATGGAATCATTAGAGAACAGAAGTCATTGAAATGTAAACATGTGAATAATTTACACTTTCAACTGGTGTTAAATAAAAGGTTTTAATCTAGACAGAGATCTGACAATAAATATTCATTTCTAATTTCCAATGAGTAAACTTTGTCTCTTTTTCAAGGCCTCTCCATTTGATTTTTTTTCCCTGGAAGATAATGACAAATTTGACACGGGCACATTTGGGAATACAGTTTCCCTCTGGTCAACACAACCATGAAGAGTTATTATGAAAATCAAAATTTGAAATAATTGCAGACATTATAATTAGTAGCCGTTTTAGGATTCTCATGTTCTATCACCCACACGGCTGACCTTCCTGGTGCAGCTTTCCTGGGGGATGGGGCTGAGAGAGAGGCAGAGGGAAGGAATTGCCTCTCAACTTGGACAATTAGTTGGCTGTGTACCGGGCCGGACAGACACCCACCCCAGAGACGCAAGGTGGCTTGTATTTTACTAGTGAGTGTTTGTGTGGGCCTGACATACAGGAAAAGAACATGGCTTAAAAAGACACGTCTGAGAGAGCCCAGTTCATTGCTGAGTCAGGGGCCCTGCTGCACTGCCAAGGTGGTGGGGCTGCCACTGTCCCCAGTGGACATTCTCCATCAGATGACACCAGCTGCTCTGTCTTTATTGCCCATTTGAAGGCGCTGTCAAGCAAGGCCTGCTGCTCTGTCTAACCTTTTTTTAAAAAATAGTTTTCTTGAGGTATAACCATATAATCCACCCTTTCAAATATACAACTCAATTATTAGTATAGTTACTGAGGTGTGCATCTATGGCCCTATCTAATCTTAGAGCACCTCCATCACCTCATAAAGAAACCCTGTGACCATTTGCAGTCTGCCTGCCTCTGCCATTTCTGTTAATTTTTATGTCCACTGGTTTGCATGATGCTTTGGTGAATGTTTGCACTCAGTGAGTGATTGTCAGACAATGAATTTGAATATGTGAAATTCCATTATGGATCTCAGAGGCTTATGGAAGGTCAGAGTTGAAATGAACCATGGCAGAGCATCTGGTCTAAACTTTCCATTTGCTAGTTGAGAAAACTAGCTAGGTGCCACGTGGTTACTGAGGGTTGGATGGATCTGGTATTCCAGGTTAGAAGATGATGGTTTTTCAACCTAAGAGGAGGCCCAGGTTTTAACAGAGATATTTTGAGTTGGTTTCTAAATTCAAGATGAACCCGGAAAGCCAAACCCTGAAAGTGATTTATTGACAACTGTTATTTTAGGTGATGTTCGTATCATTCAGCTGAGTGCCTGGTGCCTCCCTGCAGAGGCCAGGCTGTGCCACGGCTGGTGTGGCTCATTCCGAGTGTTCACTGCTGGCTTTACAAACCAGGTGGGGGCCGTTGTGCCGTCTTGTCCCCTCTCCCCTTCTCTGCTCTTGATTCTTGGTGGTACCTCAATGTCGTCTCCTTCTTTCTTTCCAGACTTGGCTCCCTGTCTGCCTGGGGCTGTGCCTCTGCTGGCCATGCCTCATCCACAGTGGCAACCCCCGAGCAGTCTCAGAACAGGCTGCTGCTGCTGCCAGATGCAGGAGAGCTGCACACACCTTCTTTGGGGCTTTTCTGCTTGAGCAGATGATGTTGCTGATATGGTCCAAAGTGTGTTTTCATTATTTGATTCACAGAATTTTTATAATCAAAACTATGCAGACTGAGTTTTCCAAAGAATTTCCTTTCTAATATGCAAACTTTCGTTCATATTCCAATACCATATTATAAACAGATACAATTTCTCAGAACATCTCCAAAGGGGCCATTTACAAGATCTCACTCAAAGAGCAGTGTGTTATTACGAAGAATTATGCCATGTTCAAAGATATTTCAGGCCAGTGGATTAAATCCTCACATAATTCTCCTGATTAAATTCTACTGATTAAATCAGTTGTGATTTACCTGAAGATTATGAATGTGAACCATAAAATAAAAAGATATTTTCATTTAAAAATTGATCATTACAACCATATTCTGTAAAATCCCCCTTGATATATCTCATTTCAATAAATAACATGTTTGACCTTACCTTTGTGCTAAAAATATATTATATCTTTTTTCCCAGCCAAGGAAATGTATAATAAAATGTGTTGATCCTAAATAAATATTAAAAAATCAATAATAGGCACCCGTAGCACAGGGGTTACTGTGTCAGCCACATGCACCAAGGCTGGCAGGTCTGAACCCAGCCTGGGCCAGCTAAACAGCAATGACAACTGCAACAAAAAATAGCCGGGCGTTGTGGCGGGCGCTTGTAGTCCCTGCTATTCCGGAGGCTGAGACAAGAGAGTTGCTTAAGTCCAAGAGTTTGAGGTTGCTGTGAGCCGTGATGCCATAGTACTCTACCCAGGGCAACACAGTGAGACTCTCAAAAAAAAAAAAAAAAAAATCAATAGTAGTCTTATATCTGCTAGAATGGGCACAATTAGAGGACAAGAAATTCCTAATTCCTATTTACAAAAACAATATAAAGTACGTAGGAGATACATCAGGAAGATTACTTTGGAGCCAACAGAAGAAAACTATGAAATTTTACCAAGAAAGATAAAAATTAAAAGATTTGAACAAATAAAGAGACACACTATATGCTAGATGGACAGATTCAATGAGGTGATGGTTTGTGTCAGTTTTCTGTATTTTTGCACATATTGTGGAACATTATAAAATTTTTAGAGCACAGTCTATTCCATCCAAACTTAGAAATCTGTCAGGCTGGTATTGGGGTCATAGATTCCGTCACGTCTTTAATATCCTAAACCTGCTTCCTGGAGCCCAAATAAACAAAATGAGGTGGCAAAGGATGACAAACTACAGAGCACAAAAACTAGATGTTGGGGAACCCGCACTGAACCCCCAAAGGGTGAGTGTGGACACAGTACCCAGCCAAGGTGGGGCTGGGAGCCGCATGGAGGGCGGTCAGCCCTGGGGTCTGCGCAGGGCCATTCCCTGGGCAGTGACGGCGTCAGTACAAGCTGTGATCTTGGGGAGCCGGTGCGGGACGGGTCCCAGGTCCTTCTGGGCGGGATCTGCGTCCAGCTCAGTCCCAGCGCACCGGCTGCCCGTGGTTGGGTGTGCTTGTTTCATCCGGGCCTGCTTGGGTGATGGACGCGGCCAGCAACTGGAGGGCCAGCCGAGAAACAGCTTGTTACATAATAGTTGGATCAGATCCGCCTGAAGGGATTGCGGGAACTGAAAATACTGGCCGCGGTGAGGCCCGAGGGGAGCCGTGTGAGCCTCAGGCTTGCTGCGAGTCCAGCAGTGAGGGCCCAAGTGGACACAGGCACCTGTCCTGGGACGGAGCCTAGCTCCGCGGGGAGAGTCAGAATCAGAGGTAAACTGAGAGGCAGCGCGGTGGGGCACGGGGAGAGAAGGGCCCAGGGGAAGACCATGAGTGCTGTTAGCAGGCTGACCTGAGTGTCCAGGTAGGAGCACTGTCTGGAAAATCAGGCCTGCAGCGCTGCAGGAATCCCAGACCAAAGCCACGGGTCCCTGCCAGAGGCTGGATGCTGACAGAGCGGTGGCTGCACAGATGCCACTTTCCCAGCCATCCTCGGCAGTCAGAACCCGAAGCTGGCCTGGCTCCTCTGGCTGGTTAACATCCCATTCTGAGCACCTGTTCCTAACAGGCTAGAAAAAAAAAAAATACATCTTATTTATGCAACTTAAACAGGCTACCCAAAAGGAGTGGGATTAAATCCAAGCACTGTTTTTACAAGACACATAAAAATACACTCAATAAAATTATGACACATGATGGACACACAACAGGAAAAATAGGATCACAAGGGTACAGTTTTAACACACTTTTCAAAATTAGCTAAACTTAACCATGATTATTACAGAAACTTTGAAAGAACAGCACAAAATAGAGTGATGAGATCTGAGTAATGAAAGAAAACAATACAGGAAGACACAGGGTATGAAATGACAGATTTCAGGAAGGGGTTAGAAGAAAAATTTCAGAAATAAAAGACCTAATTGGAGGAAACACATTGAATATGAACATAGATCACTCAGAAAGGGGAAAACAAATAGAAGAAAAATGCAAAGAAAACATAATGGAAGTTGAAAAGAGATAAAAATATTTAAAAATAAATGATAAATAAAGAAGCCAGACATAAGAGATCTAAAATACATTTACTTGGAGTCTCCAAAGATAAACACCAAGCAAGGGAACAAAACAAAAATGTAAATTATAATTTAATAAAACTTCCTGAGATAAAAGAAGACTTTACATATTAAACAAAGTGACCCAGAATGGAAAGCCCCTAGATATAGCCTAGTAAATCCATTGAACTTCAAAAACAAGGAAAGCATTCTTTGAGAATCTAGGCAAAGTATCTAAGAAAACTTTTAAGGAAAAGGAAATAGGAAAATAGGAAATTGACCTCAATCTTCTCCATAGAAACATTTATGCACGAAAGAAGTATTTTAAAGATTACCAAGAAAAGAAAATGTGATTGAAGCCTTTTGTATCCAGCCCAGCTTTCCTTCAAAGATAAGGGTCATGTGTCAACTGCAATGCACACTCCGGTATTCAAGGGCAAATGTTCCGGCGAGCCCGTCCTAGACATTCCATGAGAGAATGAACTTCAGACAATTAAAAAATGATCAGAAAATCCTCAACCGAAAGTTGTTGGAGAAGCCATTGAATATACTAATTTAACTAAGCACTAACGCCAAAAGATGGGAGTGAGGGTGACAAAATATGATGTGTCACATGCTCAAACAACATAGAAGCTTTACAGGAGAAAATGCCAGGAGACAGAGAAGAGTTAGGAAAAGGAAGGACAACCTCACTGGTTGCCTCTAGGTGCTAACCAAGAGTAAAATAATACTGCATGAAACTGAGAAGCAGTATTGTAAGAGAATCTTTTACATGTTAGAAGCTTGACCATTAGCACAAGGAGTAGTGTCTAATAATTATGCCGTGCAGAAGAAGGACAGAGAAGGAATAAGCAACAGTTAATGTGTGTTTTCTTAGCACAGAGCTATTCTCCACTAGGATTCTGAACAAGATGTAGCCATATGAAAATTACTTGGTTTTCTCTGTCCTCCCAAGGATGGTACGGTACTATCCACGTACCATTTTAGATGCTTAAGAGATATCATTTTGTTACCTGCAGGTGCTTTCATGCCTAACTCTCTTGTAAAATTTGGGTTGATATAGCTGCTAATCAAATGGAAGAGGAGATGGGGGCTGTCATACATAGATATTGGTAACAGGAGAAGCACTAGAAGAAAAATAGAAGACTTCCTAACAAAATAAATAACAGAATGGTGAAGAGAGACTCCTAGTGACCGACTTTGTACATGCATGTGTCTGGGTCATGACACACCCACATGCCTCTCTACATATACACATAGTGTCTCTGTACATGGAAGAACGGACACAGAACATAGTCTCCTATCGATAAACATGGAAGGGTTTAGCTCACCATGAAAAGAAAACGTTTCCGATTGGCTACCAAAGAGCACACATAACTCAAAGCTGTGCCCATGAGATATGCTTAATGCAAAATACCTGAGAAAGATAATAAATGCCGGGTAGAGATACACACCAATAGAACAAAGCAGATGTTGCAATCTTTATAATAGACAAGGTAGGACTCAGGCCAATAAGCATTAAAGGAGGGAAATAAAGAGGACTTTTTAATGCCAAAGGCTACAATCCATAATGAACATATCAAAATTATTAGTATCTATGCATTAGATTACACAGAAGCAACTGTAATATAATGGAAACCACAGGATAGGAAAGTGGAAATAAACAGAGACACTAGCGTGGAAAGAGGCACGCATAGGAGAATTTACCTCTCAGTCCCAGATGGACGGCGAAGCAGACAGTGTGGATAACGCTTGTCTGCCGTGTTCATAAAGTGGGGGGTGGGAGGGGGGACCTGAACAACGGAGTGAGTGAGGGGGACTGAATAGACATATTTCAAATTCTGTACTGCTATTACAGAGCCCAGACTTCCTTTTCAAGTGCACGTTCACAAGAAATAACCATATATTAGGTCATAAAGAAAGTCTCAATAAATTCCAAAAACTATGGTGCAAACCACGCTTCCTGACTAAATGCAATAAAACTAGAAATTAATAAGAAAATAAAAAACAAATAGGTTCTTCCACCTGGAAAAACAAAACCATCCATTAAACAACTCTTGGGTCAAAGGGGAAATAAACAAAATTGCAGAATTTAGACAAAATTATAAGAAAAATTTAGTATATCACACTCTACGCAGGGGGATCCGATCTTTATTTTTTTCTGTGCCACATACTGAAAAAATAGGCGTTAACTTGGGTGTCCCATTAAACATACAAATAGTAATGAAAGCTGATTAGCAAAAAGTGTGAAAGGTCTGTGCATTCTTTTCTTGATATCTGATACCACAGATGAGCAAAAAAATCTTCACAAAATCAGCATGTGGCCCACAGGCCCCAGTTGGACACCCTTGCTTGGGAATACAGTTATAGTAAAGCTCTAAGTCAAACCATTATGTGGCAATATCACCAGAAATGAAAATAACTGAATTATGTGTAGAAATCAGAAAGCTAGAACACAACAAATGCAATTAAAAGTCATTAGTAAACTGTATGCTGTCCAGGAGATGAGTCAGAAGATGTGCACCTATTCTCATGCCTGGGCACAATGGAAATAGCCCAGGAAATGTCTGTGCATTGAACATTTGGCAGAATTTGTGGGAGGTAGGGTATGTACGTCTGGTTACGTTTTCCAATTTCTTTTGTAGATAATATTGACATTCAGTTTTCTACGTTTTCTCTGGTCAATTGTGTAGAACATTCAGACTTTTGTAAAAAGCTTTCACTTAATCAAAACTTAAAAGTTAAAAGCGTATTGGTCCAAAGTTGTGCATTGTATTATCTTAAGAATTGGCATGGTGCATGCAGCTGTGCGGTTTTATAATTTCTAAGGTTCTTTGTTTTTACTCGAGCAGACTTAACCATTCTTGGCTATCTTATTGGTCTTTTCCAAGAACACTTTTGTCTTTATTGTTCAAATTAACTTTTAGTGTTGACGTCTTTTAAATGTTCATAATTACTTTTTAACTTTCCTGTTCTTTTTGTATTGTGAAAATTACATACAGAAAAGTGAGGGGGGAAAAAACCCCATATAAATGGACCTAGATTGCAGCAAGCTAGTAACTAGAATCTTAACAGTACCCAGAATTTCCTATTTGGTTCAGAACTTGACCCCTTCTTTGACTTTTGTGGTAATCGTTTCCCTGCCTTTGTGTCCCGAGTCTAGTTTTTCCTGATGTTGATATTTTGAACTCTTGGATTGGAATCATACTAAACATCTTCTCCCCCTGCCTGCTTCTTTCACTCAACCACATATGTGGAATATTTCCATGGTGGGAGATGTAGCTGCTGCTGGCTCACACTGAGGCACCTCTCAGTTCATTCTGAGGCTATGCATCTTCTTCTGAGAAAATTTCCAGTTGTTTGGCTGTTGCACTGATTGCCAGCTGTTTGGCTGGTCTATTGATGGGCACTGGGTCTGTTTCACTTTTGGCACCTGTGCTCATTTTTGCCATTATCCTGACCCTCGGGTCCACATTCTTTTAGGCCGATACCTAAGGGGATTGCTGGGCCATGGGGCATTGTTTACATTTGAATTCACTAAGCAATACTAAATTGTTCGTTGCTTACACCCAGCACGGGTGGGCCCTAGCTCCTGATTTCTGTCCCCTGGCCTTGGAAGGCCAACCAAACTGTCAGATCCTTTAGGGTAAAAGTAATGTTGGTGTTCTGGGACTCAGTTTACCTCTCTGAGTTCTCTTTTTCCTTAGATTTTGCACTGATATTTCCTTACCATTTTGATAACTTCTTCACACATTTAAGGAGTATTAAAGTTGTCCATTGTATTTAGTTGTTTTTAGTGGAAGGCCTGGCCCAAAATAGCATAGTATGTAATACTAGAAAAGTAAGCCTCTGTTTTCATCATTATGAACTCCTTCTTTATATTTACTTGAGTTTTTTTGAGTTATTTTTTGTAACTTCTTGAATTGAATGCTTAGCTAACTTACTTTCAGTCTTTCTTATTTTCTGAAAATATATTCAAGGTTGCAAATTTTCCTCTGAGGACCACTTTGCCTAGGCCCACGAGTTTTAATGCAGAAGACTCTCATTATTAAACATATTTGATTTCAGTTTTTATTTTCTCTTGCATTCATAAGTTATTTAGAGGTTTTATCCCACATCTTTGAGTAGGTTGACATTTGGGGCTCATCCTCTGGTTCTTCATTTCCAGTTTTGCTGCTTTGGGTTAAGAAAACATAGTCTGTGATTCCACCTTTGTGCAACCTCTTGAGTTTTCTTTTTTGTTTTTTATTGTTGGGGATTCATTGAGGGTACAATAAGCCAGGTTACACTGATTGCAATTGTTAGGTAAAGTCCCTCTTGCAGTCATGTCTTGCCCCCATAAAGTGTGACACACATCAAGGCCCCACCCCTCTCCCTCCGTGTGGACATATTTAAAAAAAATTCCAGAAGAGTTTGAAAAACACATAGATTTGCCAATTGCTGTATGAAAACTCTCTTTATATCTTTTCAATCAAGTTTTTAAGTTGATATTCTAATCTTTGGTCTCATTTCTTTTTCACTTTGTAATTTTTTTAAGAGTTATCTGAAAATCGCACGCTATGGGTACAAACAAGCTCATTTCTTCTGTTTCCAGATTTTGTTTTATATTATTCTTTTTTATATATTTTGTATGGTTATATATTTTTATATATCATATCATATCATATATTATATTCTTTTTTATAGACTTTGTGGTATTTATTTTGATAAATAAATACATTTATTTATTTATTACATTAATTATTTATTTATTACAATGTGTAAGAACTTGTACTACTAAATGAGAAGGAACGAACTTTTATATAACATACAATTCTTTGTCTTAAATGTCCCTTTTGTCTTGACTTTTTGTCTTATATTAAGTTTTAGCTTTCCTAAATATGAATTTAGTGGATGGGTGTGGGAGCTTCTAAACCAGATCTTATTATGTTTTAAATGTTGTCTCACTTTTCTTCTTTTCATTTTAGATTGGGAGTCTTCCCCAAGTTTTCACTTTCCTATTTTGATATTCAACTTTGTGAACATCATGCTTATTGATATTTGTAAATTTTACTAGCACCTGTTTTATAACTAACCCATAGGTATCCTATCATATTTCTCTGAGCTCATTGTCACTTCCTGAAGTAAGTTCATTGCTGATTTTGACGTTTCCTTCTGTTTCCATCATTTCTCTTCCCTCCCCTCCGTGACTGGTACTGCTCCTCATGTCACTTTCCCCCCAGTGTTTGAAGATTCTTTACATTCATTTCTTCCATGAGATCGTAAGCCAAATGTTATTGACAGCTGCACTGTTCACTCTGGTGGTGAATACAAGCACTGATCACAGAAGGCCTGAGTCTGGTGCTGTGTCGGGTTTTGTTTGCTTGTTGTGTTTTTGGAATGTGATCTGCTTGTGGGTCTTGGGGCAGAGGTCCGTAATCTGAGGCCATCCAGCTTCTCTGGCCACAGACCTCACTGGGAGGACCTCCTTATAGAAATCCCAATTAGGAGAGCCAATCAGTCAATGTTCCCACAGTCTGGAGGGTGACTAGGCTCGGCTGAGCAGTTCTTCTGCTTGCTGTACTGTGACTGGGTCTGCAGTTGTCTGGGGTCTCAGCTGGGCTGCGCCACCCAGGATGGGTCATTCATAGGCCCGCACCTCAGCTCAGGGTATAATCTCAGGGTCTCTTCCACGGTGTGGCTTCCTCACATGTGGTCCCTCTGGGTCAACTCTTCCCCAGGGTAGCTGGGCTTCTTCCCATATTTTGTCATTTAATGTGAGTCGTGGACCACCCAGATAGGAGGAGGGAACTGTCTATACAAGGAGCAAGAATGTGAATGAACACGGGACGGCGTCGAGGTTTTTAAATCATTTCTGGGATGACTATCTATGATCTGACTGCTTTAGTTCTTCTGATCTTGGGTTATTATGAGGTTCTTTTGGGAAAACTTATTTTCATAAAGGCTCCCCCTTTTTTGGTCTTTTTGGAATTGCTGGTTTTTTAGCTGTATTTTTCAGAACTCCCTTCTCTTTTGATCTAGTGACAGTATCCCTCTTTCTTCCAGTACCATAATGGATTTAAAAAATATGTTTGTTCGGTTGTTTCAACAGGATTTGGAGAGGGATGAGAGAAACACAGGTCTTCCCTCAGCCATATATTTAGAATCCTGTTTTCTAATTTTTAAATAAAAAACATCTATGTCTTTATAAGTCAGAAATACAAAACAAAATTTTAAGACGTGATTGCCCTTATATCTTGTGTCATTACAATATTTTCTCTTTTTAGAGGAAAGCAATTGAATTTTTGTGTTTCTATTTCTTTACATAATTTTATTCTCTGCCCATAGGTTAGAAAACTTAACTTGTTACTGTTTCTGGACTCCTTCCACTCGTCACTTTCCACCAACTTTTGTGACTTCATCTTTCTTTTTATGCTCGATGACAAAAGTGAAGTACAGCATGAATTGGGAATCACAGTTCTGGAAAGTTAGACCCAGTGTGTGACCTCCTTCAGAAGGTGTGCGCTCTGTGCGTGTGTGGGGGAGACTTTTGAGATAGAAAAGTTGTTTTGGATCCTAAACCACAAAACTGGCAATATGATTTTTATCACACTTGCAAAGTAATTTTTCATTCATGTATAAGATAAATGGGTTAATTCTTACAGAAAAGCAAACCAATTCTTTTTTATTTTTGTGTGCCAAGTTAGCACAAAATTCAAGCTCTTTTTGAAAAACTACCTGTAGTTTTATCAAACCTCAGCTTAGCAGAAAGTGCCTGGAAGTCTATTTTTATCAGGGAATCTTCAGAAGGCACATTCTCTCCAGATAATGATGTCAAAGTATTGAAAATGTGTTTAGATTGGTGCCTGTGTCTGGGCTGCTGGAGAAAATCACAGAACCGTGTGGATGGGGGCTGGTCACCCAGCGCAGCGAGCCTCGGGGTCAGGGTGGGGCTGGTGTGGGTCTCACGTGCCAGCTGTGGACCAGAGCTGGTCACCCAGCACAGAGAGCCTCAGGGTCAGGGTGGGGCTGGTGTGGTTCGTACCAGCTGCTTAGTGACTCTCCTAAGCCACAGTTTGAAATGTTCTTGACTTTTCTCAAGTTGTATTTCCTTATTGGCAAATAAAACCTCTATGCATGAAGAATATAAATCTTCGATTATATTATTTATAGTCTCATCCAGATTTATTTATCTCTATTTCTGAAAGCATTTTAAATCATCACACGAATTCACGTTCTCTGTTATTTTTTCATTATTTCAGAGTTTCATATTCATTGATTCTATAAACTCACAGGGGTTAAAAAGACAGACATTCTGCTCTCATGGAATTCATAGTCTAAAGATATAAAAATAGTCTTATTTTAAAATTTTTGCATATTTTTTATTTATTCACTGGATTATTTTACCCATCTGGAATTTATTTGGTTATATCATATACCAATATCCTATGTTAGCTTTTTTTTTTTTAAAGGCATATTTTTCTAACTTTATTTACTAAAAATGGCTATTTGTATCTCTACTTATTTCCCATGGTTTGTAATTCTCCCTTTTAAATGAAAAAGTCGTTCGTTAAATAAGACTTTTTGACAGAGAACATTTCCCCATTTCCCTCTATTGTTCTTTTCTCCTCCAACAATTTCTTAGCTGACCTTTGTTATTTATTTTTGATATAAATGTGAGAACAGTTCTGTCAGGTGCTGTAACAATGTCCAGTGGGACTGTGACCACATCTACATTGGTCTTTTAAGTTAATTGGGGAAAATACTCATCTTTATAGTATTCGGTCTTCCCATCAATGACCATAACCTATTTCTATAAAGTTTTTAAATGTTGCTCAAGAAGGATCTGTGGTTTTCCTATCGCAAATTCTGTGCACTTCCTGTTGGGATCCACCCTTGTGGTTTATGTTTTTATTTGTTACGATGAAAATGATTCTCTCCCATTATGTTTTCTAATAAGTTAGGAATTAATTTTTCTATATTCACTTTGTTTTGGCCATTTACTATGCATATTTATTCTGAGAGTTTTTATGTATGTGCTCATACCACGTGCAAAGAATGATTTTGTTATTTTATCATTTGTAATAGTTCATTTTTTAAAATTTTCACATGTTACTTCATCACGAAAATCTCTTCGAACAACGGTAAACAGTCATAGCGATAATAGACATCTTTGACTTATACCTGATTTTAATAGGAATAAAGTCAATATTTTTGCATAACTTCAATTTTATCATCTCAAATGATGAGTATAATGCCTACCTTTTTCACATGGTAAAGAAGAGCGGTAATGAAATTACTGTAGAACACTATATAAATACAAGGTGGTAATGTGTTTCATTATTCAGATATTAACAACGTGAGGATCAGAGGCATTCATTTCCCTAAGAACCACCCATTTTCCATTTTCATGGATAAATGAACGATTAATGCTGACTCCTGAGGTGGAGCCCTTTCCTTTCCTTTTAACTATTAGCAAGTGGAGTCACTTTTAGGGAGGCATGGGAAACCAATGCAGAAACCATTAGCACTTCTTAAAATATTCTCTGATCTTATTGTCTAAAATCAAATTTGCCTTAGATTCCAAGCCCTCTTTCTGGATAACAGAAGGAGACACTTCTTAGGAATGCAGTTTCTGCAGAGTAGTTTCTGCCTTTGACCGAGTGCTGGGAAGTCGTAGGTGAACAGGGCTGCCTCAGACATCTGCACCCTACGAAAGCTGCAGGATTCTGGAAGGAGCTCCTGAGTGCACAAAGCTGAGCTCCCCCATTTAATTTTGTTGGTGGGGTAGAGATGCACCCTGCCCTGTCCCTGCCCTGTGGGGGGCGGGGGGCACTCGCTGGAGGCAGTGAAGGCAGCCCTTCCTCCTGGACATCCATCCCTCGGCAGCTGAACAGACCTCCCAGAATTGCCTGCAACTTCCCTGCTGATGAGACTTCTCAGGCACTTGTTAGATTGCTTTGCTCCTCTTAATACAATTTTTCAGCAACTCAACATATTTGTTCTTGAGCAATTTAGACACCAGTCCATGTTTGTAAAGAAAATATTCCCAGGAAAAGTCTCTGGAGAGGAATCTATTAATAGTATGTGACCATTTCGTGATAAAACGGGGAGTGTGGCCATCAAGCCTTCATGCGTTATTTCCCTGCCACCGTTGCAATCTCATTTGATGCCACTTTCCATGTTGGTAAGCGGGTTACTCCTCTGTGTAAAAATGAGGACCCAACTCCCCAGCTTCTTGGTCGAACCGATAAAGCTCACGACAATAAAAAGAAACAATGCAGACTGTTCATTATACGGCTGTGTGGGGAGTTTGTTTAAGACTTGGGCCCTAAATGGTTTTTAATCCCAGGATGCCCTGATTGCCATGAGGGGAGAGAGGCCAACCCGCCGTCTGTTATAAAATCATTGCAAATATGAGCGGAATAAAAAATGGTTAAAGGGATCTTGTTACAGATTCTGTTTATTCCATGAGGGTTTGAGGAAAGCAAACAGGCAATGATTCTGTTTGGGACTTGTTCTTGAAAGATTACCTTTTACGTGGGTAAGTCAAAAGGTTAAAGAAGTAAACAGAATTTAAATACAGCCAGTTTTAGTGATTTTTCTATTGTTTGACTGAACTGCTTCCTAACAGGGTAACGAACAATTGGCAGGACCTCGCCAAGGATAAAGAATCCTTAAATCTTTCTGGGGCTTATCTGTAAAATATCATTTTGACTTTGGGTCTAGAGAAGTGCTTTAGCTCTCAAATTATGGTAACTCTCCAGACGCCTGTAGTGATTTCTTCCAGCCTGTGCCTGTAAGGGACGGTGCTCCAGCCAGTTATGAAGCCACACCGAAGGAATTGGGGGAGGAGGGTGGGAGTGATTCTGGACTTCATTTTGGCACCTTGCAGAGCTCCAAGTTACCACAATTATTGGTTTTCTGAAAAATGTCCCTATGCATTATTCTGATCAGATTACTTGCATTGCACAATTCTCTAGTGAGTAACAGGACAATGCCACAAAATAAATCTCTCTCTGAAATTTAATCTCCGTGTCTGTACACTGTTAAGAAGAACAACCACCGTCCTCTGATAAGGACTTATGTATTGTGCCTAACTGAAGTGGGTTTTGTTTTTTAATTATCCTTTATGGAGACTCACAAACAAGCAAATGACCATGTTGTATAAGGATGTTTGTATAAGGGAGAGGGTGTTGAAACGCAGCTGGCATTCTCACAAGCTCTGTGTGATGAAATTCTAGTTTCTTTTGTAAAAGTGCCACGGGAGATTGGCTTGGGTGGTTGACCCAAAGCTTTACTCTTTTCCCTTCAAGAAGTTTCTAGTGTAATCTTTTTCAAAAATCTTCCTCCCTTCATGCTACTCATTTAAAAGGGTTAAACAAATCTCCTTGTAGCTATAGGATTTCTCCTGGGTGGTGGAGAATGTCCTAAGCAGGAAAACATGAAATATTTGTGCCATGTATAGAAAAGGGGCCCTGCCTCTTGATCTTTGAACTGTGGGTCACATTCGTGCTGAAAATGAGTGATGGTGGGAAAGGAGTTTTTTTTTTTAAATAGGACTGAGTTCACAGCTGAAGCCCCCGGCCCAGCAGGATATCCTAAACACCGTCTCTGAGGAATAGCCAGAAAAAAAAATGCCATCAGGACATTCAAATATCAAACCAGGAGTGCGGCTCTGACTGTGCTTGTTTATAAGGAACTGTCACATCTTGAAGTCATTTTTTCCTCTCTTTCTAGAAATCATGTTGTCAGAGTATTGCAGCCCTCCAGATTTGGGTGTGTACCTTTCTTAGAACAGACTCATATCCTGGGGAAGTGTTCAGGAAATGTTTATTCTTTATTTCAAATTTAGCCTTTAAAAAATATAAAAGAAAGACATGCTCATTATTGAAGAAAGCAAAGAGTACAAAATATGTTAAATTAGAAGTCAACCCTCCACCCCTGCCACCAGGCATTTCCCCGTGGCCTCGGCCCTTGTCCCCGGAGGTCGTCTTACTACCGACTTCCCTCCGAGCCCTCGCAGGCACTCACCATGCTCGCACACCAGAGGAAGAACACTTCACACACTGCCCTGTACCCTCCAGCTTTGGCCTAACTTGTCCTGGACATATTTTTCATTTCTCTACGTAAGTTTGACCTGATGAAAATTAATCCTGCTTAGTATTTCAGAAACCGATTGATTCAACTTGTTCCTTTGCTAAAACAGGTTGTTGCCAAAAGGAAGGCAAGGAAAAGGATAAAGCCTAAGAGCGAACGCTCCGATATGAAAGAGACTCGCTGTGAATCCCACCTCCACCACTACTCAGCTACGCCACTGACCCTCTCTGAACCCTTTCGCCTCATCTGGAAAATTAGAATTAAAGAAACTTATGCCATGTAGCTGGGGAGAGGATAGAAATGCTTCATGTAAAGAGTAGACACCAGGGCTCTGCATATAGAAAGTTTCACTGTATGTTATTTGGGATAAACTGTGTGTGTGTGTGAGAGAGAGACAGAGAGAAAGAGAGAGAGAAAGAGAGAGAGAGAGAGAGAGAGAGAGAGAGAGAAAACCTTTGTACAACGAAGTTAGCGCATTTCTAAGATTAAGTCTCACATTAGACTCGTCGGGTCAAAGCGTGGGCAGGAAACCTCCCTTTTACCCGACAGAGCTGTTGTAACCATTCCTCAGAGATTTTCAGTTCTTATATTTCTTCATTGACTTAGTATATGAAACGTTTGCTTTAGAGAATTTTAAACATTTTATTCAGTCAGTTATCAATCTCCTGCTTGATTTTAGCTGGCTTTTGGGGACATGATTATAACCAATTTAACTGTTTATCTAGTTTATTAGAAAAAAAATCTATGCTTTTTTTAAAAGAAGAATTATCATGCTTTCAAGTTAGATATTTTATCCAAAAGAAATTAACTTTGGTATAAAGACTTGAAGTAGTGATCCAGTCCTCCTTTCCCCCAAATCGCTAGAAGTTTGTGCTGACACAACTTACTGTTTCACTTTCTCGCCACTGTTTGAAATGGTTACATTGTAAGATGGAAATTCTTACATGTATTATATTAATTTCTACACTGTATTCTGTTCCATGTATTTACCTAACTATTCCTATGTTTGTATCCTATTGCTTTAAAAAAAAAAAACCTTTAATAATATCATAACTTAAAAACTGACTTTTTTATTTGTGCAGTTCTGTGAATTTTGGCACAATGTGTATGTATCAACTTACAACAATAAGCAGCAAGCTTTGCTGCGAGTGATCTCGAGATCACTCTTCTAAAGAGGTCTCCAGGCTATCTACCCCGATTATTGTTTAGGAAAAATTTTGTTAATTCTAAAAAGATTCCATTTGTTATTTTTGAAAGTATTAATTTTAGGAGCTCTGGAGTCTTTTCCCTCTTGAGGCGTGTCCTTCGGTCTCCTTCCAGGTCCCTGCATTGGGTTACACGTTTTTCCACTGAAGTTCTGCCTGCTCCTTAATTTATACATAAAAATCACAACTAGTGTCTTGGTACTGTGAATGGGAAATCTTCCAGTGCATTGTTTATTCATTTACTTACAGAGAAAAATATTATCAATTTTTGAATGGCACATTTCCCTTTTCTTTTAATTTCATAGGCAACAAATTTACTAACATTTTAATTCTACAGTTTTTGGTACTTAGATTTTTTCAGAGATGTAACCATGTCTTTTATACTTTAATATTTCATGTTGTCATCTTTGTTATATTCTGCCTCCTACCTGTCTTTGATTTACTCTGTTTTTCTTATACAAATTCTTGGCTTGGTGATTTAGCATATTTTTGATTTTTTTTCTTATGTGTATTCAAGAATCTGCTTTTTTCCTCCAAATATTGCTTTAGCCATGTCCTATATGACATGTTATTTTTTATTGCTCAGTTCTAAATTTTTTTTTTTTTTTTGTAATTTGTAAGTAGCGGTAGGAAGTAATAATAAATTAGTAAACAGTAATAGTTTATAATTACAATTTTCTTTGCTTTTTGTCTCTTATTACTTGTCTTCTTTTTTTTTGGTTGTTTTTCTCAAGTTTTAAGTTCCTCTGATCTATCGGTTTGTAAACATTCTATTTCTGTTATTTTAATAATTACTTTAAAATTTTAAACAAGGCTATTTCTATTCTCTTGTAGAAAAATACAAGGATTTAAGACTATATTGGTTATTTCTTGAGTAATTAGCTTGGTAAGTACTCTTAGAAAAAGGTAAGTGATGGCAGAAAGGCTTGGCCTGTTTCATTTTTATTGGCTGTGCCTCTAAATGTCTCCAAAAGTAGTACCATGGCTTTTGACTTTAGGTGAGTGTTCTGTGTGTGTGTGCGTGTGTGCGCAAATCCATTTCTTAGTTTTTTGAAATTAGAAACACTTCAAATTTTGTAACCTTTCATTTTCACATCTGCATATTGTATTTTTCTCTTTTGGCCATTGACAGGTGAATTATATGAATAGATTTTTTTTTTTGCAATGAATCATCTATAAAATAGTCCTTCAAATTGTACCAATTCTTTTTCATTCTTGCACAAAATATTTTCTACTCATCAACACCCATGTGCTGTTGTAGGCACCAGGAATGAGCAAAGGAAAAGTCTGCCCTCACTGAGCTGCCATTTGTCTGTGTGAGTGACAGATGGCAGAAATCATGACTAAACAAGGTATTCAACCATTTGTGGAGGTGAATAGCCCTGGGCGGAAGTGAAGAGGGAAACGGGCCAGACCCCTCCTGGAACCTCTGGCCACATTCTGAGATGTGTGTTCTGTGCAGAGTCTGATGCCCACGTGCTTTGTGCTTTGAACTCTGCCTTACGATTGATACTCTTTTTCTTGGCATTTTTTTTAACTTTCAGCATTTCTGTGTAACTTTTTAAAAATGTTTATTACATACAGCATATGGTTGAATTTTATTTATTTTGAATTTTTTTTATTAAATCACAACAACGTACATGAATGCATTTATGGGGTACAATGTGATAATTTGACATACAATGTGGAAAGCTTACATCAAACTTAACATAACCAACACCTCACTTACTTATTTGTTGTGGTAAGGCATTTATACTCTACTCTTAATAGTTTTAAAATGCACCATTACATTATGAGCAACAGATGAAGCCTCACCAAATACTTTCCCTCCTCCCGCCCTCCCCCCCCTTCCCACCCTTCTTGGGTGAATTTATCCAATTTATATCTGTTATGTTTGTCCATTGTTATCTATAAAATGGTGATTTAAATTGTATCTACTTTTTATTCATTCTTATGTATTTTTTAGAAATTGTCATACACAATTTTTTGTTATTGTCTTATAACATTTAAAAAATGTTTTCAATTTTGATATGAGGACAATTAATGACAATGAAGGTCACAGTGGGGTGGGGGAAGGGGAGAGCAGAGAGAAGGGAGGAGGGAGGGGTGGGGCCTTGGTGTGTGCCACACGTTTTGGGGGCAAGACATGATTGCAAGAGGGACTTTGCCTAACAAATGCAATCAGTGTAATCTGGTTTATTGTACCCTCAATGAATCCCCAACAATAAAAACAAAACAAACAAAGAAAAAACCCCAAATGTTTTCTTTTTTGTCCATCTTTTCCAACACAATCTGTGAGGTGTCTATGAAAGGAGTTAGGGAAGTCGGAGAGAGATTAGGAGAGGGGTGGGGGAGAGGGTCTGTCCAGTATGGAAAAAGACCAGAGTTCACTTTAGTTCTTCTAGTGATCATTTTTATAACTCGTAAACAAGTGCTTACATTTCTATTTCATGATCGATCAACTTCAAATAGTATTGATCTTACTACAACACAGAAAAGGTGGGAGGTGCGCGGCCTTCCCTAGCCCTCTCCTTCCTGTCTTTGGATTTTCTTACCTGTGTTATAATTTTTTTTTACTGTATTAGTTTTTAAATTTTTATTGTTATACTGTTATTATTTTTCATCATTTTTTTTTGTTTTTCTTGGAATTGCTTTTTTTTCTTTTTAATTGTTGGGGATTCATTGAGGGTACAATAAGCCAGGTTACCCTGATTGCATTTGTTAGGTAAAGTCCCTCTTGAAATCGTGTCTTGCCCCCAAAACGTGTGGCACACACCAGGGCCCCACCCTCTCCCTCCTCTCCCTCTCTCTGCTCTCCCCTTCCTTCACCCCCACCGTAACCTTAATTGTCATTAATTGTCCTCATATCAAAATTGAGTACATAGGATTCATGCTTCTCCATTCTTGTGATGCTTTACTAAGAATAATGTCTTCCACTTCCATCCAGGTTAATACGAAGGATGTAAAGTCTCCATTTTTTTTTAATGGCTGAATAGTATTCCATGGTATACATATACCACAGCTTGTTAAATCCATTCCTAGGTTGGTGGGCATTTAGGCTGTTTCCACATTTAGGTGATTGTAAATTGAGCTGCAATAAACAGTCTAGTACAAATGTCCTTATGATAAAAGGATTTTTTTCCTTTTGGGTAGATGCCCAGTAATGGGATTGCAGGATCAAATGGGAGGTCTAGCTTGAGTGCTTTGAGGTTTCTCCATACTTCCTTCCAAAAAGGTTGTACTAGTTTGCAGTCCCACCAGCAGTGTAGAAGTGTTCCCTTCTCTCCACATCCACGCCAGCATCTGCAGTTTTGAGATTTTGTGACGTGGGCCATTCTCACTGGGGTTAGATGACATCTCAGGGTTGTTTTGATTTGCATTTCTCTAATATATAGAGATGATGAACATTTTTTCATGTGTTTGTTAAACCATTCGTCTGTCTTCTTTAGAGAAGGTTCTATTCATGTCTCTTACCCATTGATATATGGGAATGTTGGCTTTTTTCATGTGGATTAATTTGAGTTCTCTATAGATCTTAGGTATCAACTTTTGTCTGATTCAAAATATGCAAATATCCTTTCCCATTGTGTAGGTTGTCTGTTTGCTTTGATTGTTGTCCCTTAGCTGTACAGAAGCTTTTCAGTTTAATGAAGTCTCATTTGTTTATTTTTGTTGTTGCAATTGCCATGGCAGTCTTCTTCATGAAGGCTTTCCCCAGGCCAATATCTTCCAGTGTTTTTCCTATGCTTTCTTGGAGGGTTTTTATTGTTTCATGCCTTAAATTTAAGTCCTTTATCCATCTTGAATCAATTTTTATGAGTGGGGAAAGATCCACAGGGTCCAACCTGTGTTATAATTTTAATATTGTTAATTTTTTTAAAAAGCAGCATTTACTCTCTGCATTATCCCCATAATTCTTTCAATTGCTTTACCTTGGTTCTGAATTTAAATACTGCTGATGCCCACCCCAGTGCATGCTCCCCACTTTCTAGTTTCTTTCCTGAGGTTGCGTTCAGCTTTTCTTTTCCATGCAGGGCTCCTGTTTGCTCCTCCTGAGGGTATGTTTTTGACCCTGTGGACATTAGCAGTTTGGCTGGGTATAAAGCCCTGGAGTTGTGTTTCCTCCTCCAGCACTTTGGATAACAGTGTCAGAGTGTGACTTTTTGAATATCCTGCTTTAGAACTATCAGAAATATTTATATAACATGCAGATACCTGGCCATTCAATCCTTCTGATTCAGACGTTGTCAGGGTGGGCCTGGGGACCTGCCTTTTGAAAGACATTTCCTTGGCTCCATCTCTCTGCAATCAGTATTACCCAGATGGTTCCGTGGCTCCTGGCTCTGAGTGGTGGGTGTGAAACCTTCAGATTTTCCTTTAGTAGTTGATTTCCTATTTCTGGTTTGCTGTTTTTAAGGTTTTATTTTTATTTTATAATTTTAGATTAATATAAGGGTACATATGATTAGTTTATATTTCATTTGTTAGGTGTTTTCTTTTTTTTTATTTTGATGTCGACAGGCTTGTACCTGGGACTGTGGACCAGGTCATGCTTTAGGAAGTGCTCCTCCCATCGGGGCTGGGCACTGTCTGTCTGCTCTCTGCGAGCTTCTGCTCATAGTCAGCCTCCTGCCCTGTCTCTCCCTTCTCTGGTTTACTGTCTGTCCAGCAGCTGGCAGGATCTGAACTCTGTTCACGTCTGGTGCCCACTGCGATGGAAACTTCTATCAGCTGGCAGCTTCTTACTGCTCACGTCCTAGTCAGTCCTAGGACAGTGTCAAAGTCAATTATTCAAAGAATTTTAGAATGAACAAATGAATGACGAAGTGAATGAATGAAATCACCACACCAGCGCTGGAACTCACTAAATTTAAATGGGACCTCTGTGTCTTTCGGTCACATCCTCCTCCTCGTGACCCTTTCTTTTGTACTTTCTTTTGAGGAATCATCCGCAGGCTTTTCCTCCCTGTTCTTGTATCCTCCACACCATACAAATTCCTGCTTTTTATTGTGGTTTTCACTTCCATAACAGTTTTGTTATCTTAAATTTTATCCTCCACTGCTATTCTTTATTTTTATCTTAGTTTGTAATGTTCTCATTTCTCTCATAGTTTTGTTTTAAGCTATTTCTTTCATATTCCATTTTCCTTTAAATTTACAGAGCATTTAAAGAAGCATTTTCTGGGGTAATTTCTTTTTCTGGTTTTTGGTGCTATCTTTTGGACATGTGTCCTCTGCTGGCCTTTTCCCTGATAAGCTTGTTCTTCTCTTGGGTCCTGTCTTTGTTAGATCTTTACTGGAAGACGATTGCTCATCTCTGAATGGGGACAATTCTATCAGGCCCTGGTATTTACTCAAGAACAACATGAGACAGGCTGAGGAGAGTGGGTTCATGGCACTATGGCTTTGTTTTCACATGCCTTCTGCATCAACCTCTCTTCTGGGAGCCAGTGTTCCTTACCTTTCCCATTCAGCACTTGGGCGGGACTTGCGAGGCTGAGAGTGAAGCTTATGCTTTTTTATGGTATTGTTTTTTCGTTGGTTGATGGCTGCTAGCTCATCTCTGGTTAGTAGTTGTAAAGCGGATTGCTATTTTCACTTCTTTCTCTCCTCTGTTTATTTCTATTCCACACTCTGTCCAGCTGGGCATTTATAAGCTGATCCTGTTTCCCTGGAGTACTCATTTTCAGCTCTGCCCTCCTCCTGCTTCTGCTTCTCTCCAAGTTATTCAAGACCTTCTTATGACATCTGTCCCCTGTTCGGTTCTTCAGAGAGAAGTCTCTACTCTGGGCACCTGCCCCAGATGAGGCTGGATATTCATCATATACACAGTTGTTTGTTTCTGTTAGGCATGATCTATTATTTGAGATTATTCCTACTTTTAAGGAAGCTGGAGTTTATATTCCATCTTTCTTTTATGGGTGGGGGTTCGTAGAAGGCTGCCTGACTTCCTATTTACTGGAGCAACTTTGGAAATGGTAGAGTGAATTTCACTGGGCTGTGTTGGGGAAGGGCCAGTGATGGAATCTGGCTTTGTACAAATGCACCTCTTGTTAGATCCACATGTTCCTGAGTGGTTCTTACATGATTTCGTTAAAATTGGAAAGAAGTTACAGCCAGCATGAGCATAGTGTTTGTCATGATTTGTTTTGAGTAACTTGCTGATATTTCAGGATTCAGCAAAGGCTGCTAATTTGTGGTAACTGCTGGAGGCAGAGAAAACCAGCACTGAGTGGATACTTCCTAGGTGATGACTGCTTTACATCTGTTCCCAGTCAGCTCGGTCTTCACGACAGCCCCGAGCTCGGTATTACCATCTCCAGTTGGAGCATCTGGGGAGTTGCTGGAGGTGGCCTCCCTGGTGGGGCCCACTGCAGCTCCGTCTGTGCGGAGATGTCTCCAGCACCATTTCTTGTCTTTCTTAGAAACATTTGGCCTTAGGGGGCCCAAGTGAGTACAAGGCTTTCCATCATTTTCATCTTTGTGAATGTGTTGGTGCAGAGGGGCCTCATCTGTAGGTTACAGCTGTGAGATGGAAAGTCCTGGGTGGCAGTGAAGAGCAGGTGGGCTGTCCTCACCAGCGCTTGTATCAGAGCTAGAAGGGCTGGGCTGGGAGCACACGCAGGCAGAGAGGCGTCTTGTGCACCCTGTACCCCCTGCCGGCTGCATCAGCCAGCCTTTGGGACCTTGGACAACCACTGCCTCCCCGACTCCATAACCTCCAAGTACCACGAGTGCCTCCTCCCTGCAGAGAGTGTGCTCAGGGCCTGGTGTTCAGCGTCCGTGGGCCGAATGAATGAAGGAATCCGTGATAGGGAGAGTCAGTGGAGACTCTGAACTCACCACACACCCTGAAGACCCCTCTCTGCTGTTATCCTTCTGCAGCCCTCAACCATACAGTTGGGGGGTCAGGATTTTGCTTAAGACGTGAGTCCAGGTGTTCATAAGAGAGACGTGGTCTCATGTCTTTGTGTGAAGAACGGAGCGGTAATAACTAAAACTTGCTTTTGTATTTGTTTCTCGCTCCTGGGTCAGACAGCCTCCTTCCCCCAAGAGCTTGTACTTGGGGAAGAGTTCTTGAAGGAGGAAGCATGGAAGGAGGAGAGAAGATGACAAGAGGCAGAGGGCCTGTCTCTCCATGTTCTCATTCTAACTCCTGGAACCTGGGGGTACGTTAGTTACATTACGAGGGGAAGGGGAATTGAGATTGCAGATGGAATAAAGGTTGTTACTCTTCTGACTTTAAAATAGGGAAATTACCATGGATGATGGGAGCAGGCGAAGCAATTGCAGAGTCCTCCAACGGGGAAGAGGGAGGGAGAAGAGGCTCTCAGAGCTGCGGTCTGGGAAGGGCCCAGCCCATCGCGGCCGGCTTTAAAGATGGAGGAAGGAACCAGGAGCCCAGACGTGCAGGAGGGACGGGACGGGTGAGGGAGCAACGCAGCCCTGCCAGTGCAGCCCAGCGAGGTGCAGGTCGGGTTTCCAGCCTGTAGAACCGGAAAATCATTTGTGTTGTTCTTGCCAGTCTGTGTAATTTATTGCGACAGCAATAGGAAATGGAATGTGAGTGAAGTCACGGCCTGAGAAAGCTGGGATTGGCAGTGAGTTGTCCACACTCACCTCACCATGGCGGACAAAGATTGCCTGATGTTGTCCTTGTGTTTCCTGAATTCTGAGTGACTTATTTGGGCTTTTGTCTGGGTTTAGGAGAGCTTCTTGGTCAGATCCCTCAGTTCTCCCACCTGTTGAGAGAGGAAGAAACAAGTAGAGAAGAGACCGTTGCCCTGCTTTGTAGGGAACTCCCAGTGTTTGCTGAGAAAATGAGGAAGAGAAAACAGCTGAACTCATTTGTGAGTATTTAGTCTCCAATAAAGTCAGCAAAGAACTATTCCGGGGAGTTTGGCAGAGCAGCAATTAGATAAGGATTGCAAAAATGCCTCCTTTTGTCCTTCATTTGAGATTCTGCAGGCATTTTAAAACACTCTCTGAATGTGGAACACGTTTTACATTTAAATTCCTGACACAGCTGCAGAAGTGTATTAGCATTTTAGTTTTAGCTTCAAAGTTTCTTCTTCCCCAGCTAATAATGATAGTGGCTCAGTTGAAGGAAAAGGAAAGTGCATGAGCCTGCACACATGCACACGTGCAAACACCCATGTACACGCATGCACACAAGCACACCCTCAAACACCCACGTGCAGACGCACTCAGGTGTCATGGCTTCCCAGGGCTCCGTTCAGTAGCGGTGGATCCAGTGGGTGTTCATATCTGCAGGTCTGCCTGTGCTGTGTGTTCAGTACGGTCAGGGTGGCCCGGTACAAGCATTCAACAAATCCAGACTCTTTTGGTTCTTACTGTGTGCCAGATAAGGTGCTAATTGAGTTACACATAAGTGTGTCATCTCACTTGATCCCTAAAATTGTATAAAATAGCCAGTATTGCTACCTGCATTTTAAAGAAGAGAAGGTAAGCTCCAGCTTCACACCACAAATCCTCCGACCCTGGTCTGCGTAACTCCAAGGGGTTATGTGCTCATGACGGTCAGACAGTGGAGTTGCGCCCTGGCTCTGCCACACGCTAACTGCATGACTGCAGGCAAGTTGCTCAATCTGGCTGTGTCCTAGTTTCTTCAAGGAAAATGGGCACAAAAATAGTCCCTACTCAGAAGGCTGTTTATAGATGAAATGAGAATACAAGGAAAGCACTTCGAACAGTGCCAAACACCGAGGCTGTCCTTACAAAATATTAATTATTATTATATCCTTACAGCTGACTCTATAAATGGAGATGTCATACAGTGAGTTAAGTGTGCTGATGACCCTTTTGTAAAAGGTGGACAAAGATTGTTTCATTTAGTCTCTTTTAAATAAAAGAAAATATGAAGGAAAATTAAGCCAGTGGGTAAATGCATATCATAACAATTGCTTGATTTTATCTTCCTTAAATGGTTATTACAAAAACCTTAATAAAGTTGGTGTGGCAGTAATTATTATATTTTTGTTAAAGTTGGGGAAACAGTTTCAGAGAACGAGAGGAACTTGACCAAGTTCAAACAACTACTAGGCAGAGAGGCGGATCTGACAATGACCCCGATCAACATCCTCTGAACGCCCATCCACGTAGCATTCGTCCTCGGAATGGACCGAGGCATGCAGAGACCAGATACTTTAGTAAAGGTGTTTGTGGAATCTGGGCCCAGTGGATTCTTCCTTGTACTTGACTGTGGTCTGCTTGGGTTCGACGACATGATGTGTTTTCTTCTTCTGTGTTATCTTTCTCTTTGTGCTCTTAGTCACATCAGATATTTTTCTCGAATTTGTTCAGGAAGCATGTCTATTTTAATGTCATATTAGAAGGCTTCATGGTTTCTATTGATGCATTAAAATTGATTTTTACATGTAAGTAATCTTTACACGTTTTATTAATCATTGTATATTGTGAAAAATTTAGAGAAAAAGTGTAATGAGCATATGCAATTGGTGACGTGTTGGCAATTGTCACTTGAGTTCGCCTGCCATGGCCGTGCTCAGGTCAGTCTCAGGCCTGCTCTCTGTGTGGGTGCATAGTGGACGCCCCAGCTGGCATCATGCACAGGGACACCCCGAGCCCATGGAGGGGCGGGAGGGAGAGCACCGAGGCTGCAGGCTGTCAGTCAGGGGACAGGCCACGGACTCGAGACAACTCCTGTTTCATACTGAGGCTTCCTGGGCTTTGCTTGAAAGTCTTCACTCTGTCTGGGTTTCAAGAGCCTTCCCAACTTTGTGGACAATTCCGGCCAGCTCAGTTCCCATGTCTTGCAGACACTTCAGCTCATCAAACCACTGGCGTTCATTCACATAAGGTGGCACAGGCCGCACCGGGACTCCACATGTATGCAGGGAAGAGAAGTGGGTGACGAGCTTGGATGGAGGGCTGGTGCCTGCGCTGGCTGAGTTCCTCTGGTCCCTGTTCAGAGGGCCTGGCTGTGAGCTCATCTGAAGGACTCACTGTAAACATTTAGAGCATTGTGCAGACACTCTTGAAAGGTGAAAACAGGGTCCATGCAGGCCTCCCCACAGGCTGGGAGGGCGGTTGCTTAGGGCACATTTTCCCACGGACCCAGCCATATCAATCCATCCAGGACAGACACTGCAGATTATTTATTAAACTCAAAGTTACTTACATCACTTCAGTGAAGAAGTAATTCTCAGTGTCCTGTTATTAAAGCCAGATGGGTAGGTATTTCTGAAAATGTACAAGTACGCATTGGATGACAGAAACCCATCTTAGAACAGTGGTTCTCAAACTGGGGCCTCCAGACCAGCAGCGTCAGCCACACCTGTGGATCTATTAGAAATGTAAATTGTGAAACCTCACCCCAGGCCTACTGAATCAGGGGTTCAGGAGGGGGTGGGACCAATCGAGAGTCAGTTTATAAGAGCTGTCTGGGGGATGCTACTGCACCCTCAAATTTCAGAACCACTGACTCAGGATAACAGCGGAAAGCTAAAAAACCCTTCTTTCAAAACCAATTGTAATAGAGTCCCTTCCTTACATCCAGGAGCTTATTTTGGGGTATTATGTTTTAGGTAAATTAGATTGACCATTTCCTGGATTTCATCTTTTAAAAGTCTATATTTGAAAACCAGTTAAGGAGGCAGAGCAAGATGGCAGCCGAGTAACAGCTTCCTTGCATCTGGGCACCGTGAGTCTGGGGAGATAGGACTCCAGGCATCTCTGGCTGGTGGGAACTGCCTATCATCACTCCTATGAAGATACAGGGAGTCAGCGAGAGACTTCTGGACCCCAAGAGGAGGACTAAAACAGTGGAAAACCGGCAAGTGGTCGCGTGTGTTCAATCCGTCTAAACCCGCCCACAACTGTAAGTTCAGTAGCAGCGAGACTGCAAACCAGAAAGGCCTTACCTATGAACTGTTTTGATGTCCTTGGACTTGGCACTGAGTTGAACTGCCTTGGGGAAGGCCTGAGCGGGAGTGCGGAGAACTTTGGCCGTTGTCTAGGGCCCCAGTCTGAGCTGCTGAGCCAGACGGAGCTAATAGTGTTTGGCGGTGGGTCACACGGATCCATTGTCAGTGATCTGCCCCGGCAAGCTCCGCCCTCAGGGTCGCAGAGCTAGAAACGGGTGGGAGCTGGTAACCCAGCAACCAAGTAGCCTAAGGGTGGGGTTTGAGCCGCCTTGCAGCCCTAACCCTCAGGGGCAGAGTGAGACCGGTTTTGGCACACTGAGTAAGTGGATAGCCACTTCAGCAGCGATTCCAGCGAGAAAGCTGGGAAAGCTTCTGCTCAGCAAGTTTACAAGTTCAAAGTGCCTTTTAAGTAGGCTGAAGAGATATTTAGGGTGTCTACCTGCTGGGGTTTGAGAAATCAGCAGCCTCCAGTCGTATCAGAACTGTGACTAACATCTCATACCCCAGAAGACCACGTGTTGCCCAGACAATATTCAATAACATATACAAACTGCTTTGTTTTTGGTTGTGTATTTTTTACTTCTTTTTTTTTTGGTTTGGTTGTTTTTTTTTGTTTGTTTATTTTGACGTTGCTGATGTTCTTTTGTTTTTTTAATTTCAATCTTTTCCACACAGATCCCTTTTTCTTTCTCAATTTTCCTAGTCTAATTATAATTTCCCATTGCTGCCTTTTTTAATAACTTCAACTTCATTTTTGCTAGTGTTTCTACCGATATAATTTGGTTTTTCACCCAATTTTATCCCCGTAAAGTTTTCTGTTTGCTTTTTTGGTTTGATTTATAGCATTTTTGTCTTTCCTCTCTACTTGGTGGAGGTGGGGTACTGTGTCTGATCAGGTTAGCAAAGAGCTGCTGACCTCAAGGGAACCACGCAACTGGGCACCCCCAGAAGGTGGGGTTTTTTAAGGTTGTGTCAAAGTACCCTACTGTACACCTATATTACCCTGTCTCCCTCTTTCTGTGCCTCTCTTCTTTTTGTCAATATTCCTTATACCCACCCCCTCTCCTTTCTCTATCTTTCTTTTTTTCTTATCACTCGGTCCTCCTTTCTTTCATCCCCTTTTTTTGCTCTTCAACCTTCTCACCCTTCTGGTCCTGTAACCCTTAGTCCACAGGCACAAGAACTTAAAGAGCAAGAGGAAGTGAAAGGAAAATTAGGGCAAGGAAACAGATAAAAGAAATCACCCATGAGGAAGAATCAGCAGAAAACTCCAGGCAACATGAAGAACCAGTCTAGAACAACCCCACCAAGGGACCATGAGGTAGCTACTGCAGATGATTCCACCAGTATAGAAATGTTAGGAATGACAGAAAGGGAATTTAGAATACACATGTTGAAAACAATGAAAGAAATGATGGAAACAATGAAGGAAATTGCTAATAAAGTGGAAAATAACCAAAAGGAAATCCAAAAACAGAATCAAATAAGAGATGAACGATATGAAGAATATAAAAAGGATATAGCAGACCTGAAGGAACTGAAACAGTCAATTAGGGAACTTAAAGATACAATGGAAAGTATCAGCAACAGGTTAGACCATGCAGAAGAAAGAATTTCAGAGGTAGAAGACAAAGTTCTTGAGATAACTCAGACAGTAAAAGAGGCAGAAAAGAAGAGAGAGAAAGCAGAACGTTCACTGTCAGAATTATGGGACTTTATGAAGCGTTCCAACATACGAGTTATAGGAATTCCAGAAGGGGAAGAAGAATGCCCCAGAGGAATGGAAGCCATACTAGAGAATATTATAAAAGAAAATTTCCCAAACATCACCAAAGAGTCTGACACACTGCTTTCAGAGGGATATCGGACCCCAGGTCGCCTCAACTCTAACCGAGCTTCTCCAAGACACATTGTGATGAACCTGTCCAAAGTCAAGACAAAAGAAAAGATTCTGCAAGCTGCCAGGAGTAAGCGCCAGTTGACCTACAGGGGCAAATCCATCAGAGTGACCACAGACTTCTCTAATGAAACCTTCCAAGCAAGAAGACAATGGTCATCTACCTTTAACCTACTTAAACAGAACAATTTTCAGCCCAGAATTCTGTACCCTGCTAAGCTAAGCTTCAGAATTGACGGAGAAATCAAATCATTTACGGATATACAAACATTGAGGAAATTCGCCACAACAAGACCAGCTCTACAGGAAATACTTCAACCTGTTCTGCACACTGACCACCACAATGGATCAGCAGCAAAGTAAGAACTCAGAAATCAAAGGACAAAACCTAACCTCCACACTGATGCAAAAGATAAAACTAAGCAATGGACTCTCACCAAATAAGACGAATAGAATACTACCACACTTATCAATTATCTCAATAAATGTTAATGGCTTGAATTCCCCACTGAAGAGACATAGATTGGCTGACTGGATTAAAAAACACAAGCCATCTATTTGCTGTCTGCAAGAAACACACCTGGCCTCAAAAGACAAATTAAAGCTCCGAGTCAAGGGTTGGAAGACAATTTTTCAGGCAAACGGAATTCAGAAGAAAAGAGGAGTTGCAATCTTATTTTCAGATACATGTGGATTTAAAGCAACTAAAGTCAAAAAAGACAAAGATGGTCACTTTATATTGGTCAAGGGAAAACTACAACAAGAAGACATTTCCATTCTAAATATTTATGCACCCAATTTAAATGCTCCCAGATTCTTGAAGCAGACCTTACTCAGTCTGAGCAATATGATATCTGATAATACCATCATAACAGGGGACTTTAACACACCTCTTACAGAGCTGGACAGATCCTCTAAACAGAAATTAAACAAAGATGTAAGAGATTTAAATGAGACCCTAGAACAACTATGCTTGATAGATGCATATAGAACACTCCACCCCAAAGATAAAGAATATACATTCTTCTCATCACCCCATGGAACATTCTCCAAAATTGATCATATCCTGGGACACAAAACAAATATCAACAGAATCAAAAGAATTGAAATTTTACCTTGTATCTTTTCAGACCATAAGGCACTAAAGGTGGAACTCAACTCTAACAAAAATGCTCAAGCCCACCCAAAGGCATGGAAATTAAACAATCTTCTGTTGAATAACAGATGGGTGAAGGAAGAAATAAAACAGGAAATCATTAACTTCCTTGAGCATAACAACAATGAAGACACGAGCTACCAAAACCTGTGGGATACTGCAAAAGCAGTTTTGAGAGGAAAATTCATCGCTTTAGATGCCTACATTCGAAAAACAGAAAGAGAGCACATCAACAATCTCACAAGAGATCTTATGGAATTGGAAAAAGAAGAACAATCTAAGCCTAAACTCAGTAGAAGAAAAGAAATATCCAAAATCAAATCAGAGATCAATGAAATTGAAAACAAAAGAATCATTCAGAAAATTAATGAAACGAGGAGTTGGTTTTTTGAAAAAATAAATAAAATAGATAAACCATTGGCCAGACTAACTAGAAATAGAAAAGTAAAATCTCTAATAACCTCAATCAGAAACGATAAAGGGGAAATAACAACTGATCCCACAGAGATACAAGAGATCATCTCTGAATACTACCAGAAACTCTATGCCCAGAAATTTGACAATGTGAAGGAAATGGATCAATATTTGGAATCACACCCTCTCCCTAGACTCAGCCAGGAAGAAATAGACCTCCTGAACAGACCAATTTCAAGCACTGAGATCAAAGAAACAATAAAAAAGCTTCCAACTAAAAAATGCCCTGGTCCAGATGGCTTCACTCCAGAATTCTATCAAACCTTCAAGGAAGAGCTTATTCCTGTACTGCAGAAATTATTCCAAAAAACTGAGGAAGAAGGAATCTTCCCCAACACATTCTATGAAGCAAACATCACCCTGATACCAAAACCAGGAAAAGACCCAAACAAAAAGGAGAATTTCAGACCAATCTCACTCATGAACATAGACGCAAAAATTCTCAACAAAATCCTAGCCAATAGATTACAGCTTATCATCAAAAAAGTCATTCATCATGATCAAGTAGGCTTCATCCCAGGGATGCAAGGCTGGTTTAACATACGCAAGTCTATAAACGTTATCCACCATATTAACAGAGGCAAAAATAAAGATCACATGATCCTCTCAATAGATGCAGAAAAAGCATTTGATAAAATCCAGCATCCTTTTCTAATTAGAACTCTGAAGAGTATAGGCATAGGTGGCACATTTCTAAAACTGATTGAAGCTATCTATGACAAACCCACAGCCAATATTTTACTGAATGGAGTAAAACTGAAAGCTTTTCCTCTTAGAACTGGAACCAGACAAGGTTGTCCTCTGTCACCTTTACTATTCAACGTAGTGCTGGAAGTTCTAGCCAATACAATTAGGCAAGACAAGGAAATAAAGGGAATCCAAATGGGAGCAGAGGAGGTCAAACTCTCCCTCTTTGCTGACGACATGATCTTATACTTAGAGAACCCCAAAGACTCAACCACAAGACTCCTAGAAGTCATCAAAAAATACAGTAATGTTTCAGGATATAAAATCAATGTCCACAAGTCAGTAGCCTTTGTATACACCAATGACAGTCAAGATGAGAAGCTAATAAAGGACACAACTCCCTTCACCATAGTTTCAAAGAAAATGAAATACCTAGGAATATACCTAACGAAGGAGGTGAAGGACCTCTATAAAGAAAACTATGAAATGCTCAGAAAGGAAATAGCAGAGGATATTAACAAATGGAAGAACATACCATGCTCATGGATGGGAAGAATCAACATTGTTAAAATGTCTATACTTCCCAAAGCTATCTACCTATTCAATGCCATTCCTATCAAAGTACCTACATCGTACTTTCAAGTTTGGAAAAAATGATTCTGCGTTTTGTATGGAACCGGAAAAAACCCCGTATAGCTAAGGCAGTTCTTAGTAACAAAAATAAAGCTGGGGGCGTCAGCATACCAGATTTTAGTCTGTACTACAAAGCCATAGTGCTCAAGACAGCATGGTACTGGCACCAAAACAGAGACATAGACACTTGGAATCGAATTGAACACCAAGAAATGAAACTAACATCTTACAACCACCTAATCTTTGATAAACCAAACAAGAACTTACCTTGGGGGAAAGAATCCCTATTCAATAAATGGTGTTGGGAGAACTGGATGTCTACATGTAAAAGACTGAAACTGGACCCACACCTTTCCCCACTCACAAAAATTGATTCAAGATGGATAAAGGACTTAAATTTAAGGCATGAAACAATAAAAATCCTCAAAGAAAGCATAGGAAAAACACTGGAAGATATTGGCCTGGGGGAAGACTTCATGAAGAAGACTGCCATGGCAATTGCAACAACATCAAAAATAAACAAATGGGACTTCATTAAACTGAAAAGCTTCTGTACAGCTAAGGACACAATAACCAAAGCAAAGAGACAACCTACACAATGGGAAAGGATATTTGCATATTTTCAATCAGACAAAAGCTTGATAACCAGGATCTATAGAGAACTCAAATTAATCCACATGAAAAAAGCCAACAATCCCTTATATCAATGGGCAAGAGACATGAATAGAACTTTCTCTAAAGATGACAGACGAATGGCTAACAAACATATGAAAAAATGTTCATCATCTCTATATATTAGAGAAATGCAAATCAAAACAACCCTGAGATATCATCTGACCCCAGTGAGAATGGCCCACATCACAAAATCTCAAAACTGCAGATGCTGGTGTGGATGTGGAGAGAAGGGAACACTTTTACACTGCTGGTGGGACTGCAAACTAGTACAACCTTTCTGGAAGGAAGTATGGAGAAACCTCAAAGCACTCAACGTAGACCTCCCATTAGATCCTGCAATCCCATTACTGGGCATCTACCCAGAAGGAAAAAAATCCTTTTATCATAAGGACACTTGTACTAGACTGTTTATGGCAGCTCAATTTACCATTGCCAAAATGTGGAAACAGCCTAAATGCCCACCAACCCAGGAATGGATTAACAAGCTGTGGTATATGTATACCATGGAATACTATTCAGCTATTAAAAAAAATGGAGACTTTACATCCTTCGTATTAACCTGGATGGAAGTGGAAGACATTATTCTTAGTAAAGCATCACAAAAATGGAGAAGCATGAATCCTATGTACTCAATCTTGATATGAGGACAATTAATGACAATTAAGTTTATGGGGGGGAAGCAGAAAGAGGGATGGAGGGAGCAGGGTGGGGCCTTAGTGTGTGTCACACTTTATGGGGGCAAGACATGATTGCAAGAGGGACTTTACCTAACAATTGCAATCAGTGTAACTGGCTTATTGTACCCTCAATGAATCCCCAACAATAAAAAAAAAAAAAAAAAAAAAAAAGAAAACCAGTTAAAACTGTTTTATAACAATTCCATTCATTTTACAGACAACTTCTATTTGTATCAAGCTATATTTAGCATTTTATTAATGGCAGTGATAACTAGTCAAAAATATTTTTTAAAGAGAGTTATTAGGTTATAGCAGTTAGCTGGCACTATTTGCACCTTCCTCTTCTTAATATTTTCTATAGTGTATGTGTGTTAACTTTGTCATCAGATAACAGTACGGATCGTACAATAAGCAAATCAATAGAGGTGAGAATGTGCGCGTGGGGTGGGCGGGGGCAGAGGGGAGAATGCGGATGGCAGCAGGTGCTCACGTTTACTCCATTTTTGTAATGTTTGCCTGGATTACTAATGGCACTTTTGCATAAAAAATGCAACACATGACTATTTATTGCCCTTCAAAGCCGTACTGGAAATGAGAACTCTAAAAACTGTTGATGGAGAAGATTTTTAAATATTGTACTTATTTTTAAAATGACATGGAGTAAAATTTCTTCTTTGTAGTGTACGGTTCCATGAGTTTTGACAAGTGCTTTGAGTCATGTATCTGCCCCCATGATGAAGGCAGAGCAATTCCATTGTCCCCCAAATCCCTGTGCTGCCCCTTTGGGGTACAACTCTCTCCGCCAACCTCTACTCCTGGCAAACACTGATCTGTTCTCTGTTCCTCTGGCTTTGCCTTTTCTAGAATGTGCTACAAGTGGCGTCTGCATGCTGCAGCCCCCGGTCCGGTGTCTCTCAGTGCGTCTGAGACGCACACCTGTTGTATGTGCTGGTGGTTTGTCTCTGGGGATTGTAAGCAGCGCTCCGTTCTGCACCCGCATCACAAGTTGTTTTTCAGTTGTGCCTCCAGGTTTTGGCAAAATCATAAATGATGTTTCTATAAGTGCTCAGGTACAGACTTTTTTGTGCGAGTGTATGAACTTTCATTTTTCTTATATTTATGAGAAACCGCTGCCCTGTTCTTCAAAGCGACTGTACCATTTTGCACTCCCGCCAGTGCTGTATGAGAGCTCCGGTTGATTCCCCTTCTTGATAACACTTGGAATTTTTCACCGTTGCCATTCCCACAGGTGCATCACAGTGACAGTTTGCATTTCCCCAATGGCTAATGCTATGCGAGGTCTCTTTGTTTGCCACTTGTGTTCTCTTTGGTGAAGTGTCTGTTCAAGTTTTTAATCCATTTTTTATTAAGTTGTTTCCTTGCTATTGCGTTTTAAAAGTTCTTTCTGTATCCTGGATATAACCACGTTATCAGAGATGTGATTTGCAAATATTTTCTCCAGGTTGGTGGTTTTCTTCTTATTCTTCTGAGGAATTATCTGAGGTCCTTGCAGTTTCTTTATGAAAACAAATGAAGACCACCCAAATGAGGACGAAGAGAGGCTGTTCACCCAGGACCTGCTGCAGCAGGGGAGTCGGGCATCGCCACGTCCATCTGGGAGACACTCAAAGACAGATAGGGCAGTAAAGCTTTGTGGTGGAAAAGAGGGAGGCTCCAGGCGAGCCATGATAGGAAGTTGCAGGGAACTGTGGCTGTTCTAATTAGACATAGGGAATCCTGCCTGATTGCTACAGGAGGCATATGTGACTGGCTCCTTTGGTTCTGAGTTGGGAGCTGCTGGAGTGGGGTAAAAATGCCTGGATCTGGCAGTTCCTGGCCAAGTCCTGACCGTTCTGGACTGATTGCTGCAGAGGCCGCAGGGCAGAGTTGCACTGCCTTTCATATAAGGGCCGGCCATTGCCTTTTGTATATTCAGCCTCTCCATTTCCAAGGAAACCAAGGTATTTTCTGTTGCTAGTTCTTGAATAAGCATGAAACACCCCTGGTGGGTGAGAGCTGACTCTACAAATTGTCCCTCAGGCCTGGGCTGGCATCCCAGCCCGGGGAGCACCTGGGTTTGGCAGACGGGGCCACAGGAACAATTTGCTTTTCCTTCCTTATGGCCCAAGCCAGGTGTGGGTGGCGGCCACTGTGTCTCCTGATCTCGTTTCTTGTGTGGCTATGACAGCTTCCGCCTAGACACAGCCAAGCTGAGTGCTGGCTCTGCTGGAGCCCAGGATGGAGCAGATCCTGTGGGGCCACTGTGACCCCAGATTCAGCATCTGCCAGAGTGAAAGGCCCTGCCAGCCTGTGCTGATGCCTTGGGTGCCCAGTGCCCCGTGTGTCCAAGGTGCTTGCAGGGATGTCCAGTCAGGTGTCCTGGGTCCATCTGATGCTCTGTCGCCTTTGTCCACTGGGCTGTGACCAGTAGTGATTGCAGTTGTTCGGTGCTTGGCTGAGGGCAGTGGGTCTGGCAGTTGGCATCAGCACTGCAGCAGTGTTCGCCTTTTTACACCTGAGCTGGCACCTTCCATGGCTGGAGTGGGCAGTGTCAACCTGGATCTGTGTGAAGGGAGGAGGAGAGCCACCAGCAAGAAGCCCGGGGGTGACAGTGGTTTTCAGAGGGGCCCAGGTCCTGCGCTATGCTGTTTCCTTCTTCCGGGATATTTAGGGTCCTCCACAGGGTCCTTGTGGCCTCCTGCCCTCCCTCCTTGCATCATTCTCCAGGGAGTCCCCAGGGCATGGGGGCCCATTAGACCTGCTGGTGACATGAACGTGATCCTGGCTGCCCTGTGATTTTAGGGAAATACTTCTTTCCTTAAGGCTTTGATACCCTCCAAAATGTACAAATGTATTTAGGATGATTCTACCAAGCTATTTATACCATGGCACGAATGAGCACCAACGTCCTCCCCAAGGGCAGGTTTTGATGCGTGGAAGCTGCAGGGGAAAGAGAAGGTTAGGGGACGGGGATGAGGCTGGAGGGCCTCTGGCTTTGAGACAAAGGTTGGCCTGTCCCCAGGGGTCAGTCAGATTCCTAGGGGGGCAACCTGCCCGTGGGAGAGGCCCGGAAAGGGAATTTTAAGGTGCTTGGGCCTCTGTGAGTAATCGTGCACAGAGCCAGGCTCAGAGCTCCTTCTAAGACAGACCCCCTTCTTCTTTGGGGATAGATGGAAAAGGGTGCCGTGAGGAACCTTCTCAGGGTCCTGTTGCCTCCGTGGTGATGTCCCAGTCCTCCGTGTGGGTCTCGGCCTTGTCATCACCTTCCGCTGCCCCCAGGAGCTGTTGCACAGACCAGGAAGCTGCATTCTGGCCACGTGGCCATCTCTGTTCCCTGCGGCCTGGAGCGTCTCTCGTAGCCAGCAGTTAGTTCATCATCACCCAGTTTTCTTCTTGGCGTGTCTGTTCAGCGTTCATCTTAATGTTTGTATTTTATTGTTCTTAGAAATGTTTATCACTAGGTCAGTCACTAAAGAGAGACAGTCAGGGGCGGACGTGGTGGGTTTGGTCTCCTGCCTTTGTAGCTTGTTTGGTGCTGAAGTTACTACCGGGCACTTTGCATGCACAGTCCACAGACGCTTTTGTCATCATCTTGGTGCACTTACCCGGGTGCAGGCTGCACTGAGGGCCTCAGAAGGCTGTGCCAGCCCCCGCTTGGGGGACCCAGCCATGGGAAAGCTCTAACGTGACGGGGAGCAACCCCACAGTGCATCGGCCGGGTGTTAACGGCTCGATTCTGACTTTCCGTGCTTATGTTCATGCCTCTCTTTTCCCTGTAGAGCTTCTGTTTGGGGGGATGGTTACTTTGACTGCTAGATTCGAAGAGAAAAAGCCCATAAAGTTCACAAATGCACAGTCACATGTGAAGTTTTCACTCAGCTGCAGCTAGAGAATGACTTAAATGTGGGCGCTGGGGCCCGTCTTTGCTTTTTGTTTGTTTAAGACTCAGAAATGCCCAGATTTTTTTTGTAGAGACAGAGTCTCACTTTATGGCCCTCGGTAGAGTGCCGTGGCCTCACACAGCTCACAGCAACCTCCAACTCCTGGGCTTAAGCGATTCTCTTGCCTCAGACTCCCGAGTAGCTGGGACTACAGGCGTCCGCCACAATGCCCGGCTATTTTTTAGTTGCAGTTTGGCCGGGGCCTGGTTTGAACCTGCCACCCTCAGTATATGGGGCCGGCGCCTTACCGACTGAGCCACAGGCGCTGCCCAGAAATGCCCAGATTTTTATAGCATAGAATCATCCTCATTCAAAGTATAGTATAAAAGGACTGGAAATGTGGCTTATGAAAATGATGCCTCCTGGTTTCATTTTTTCAAATGTACGTTTGAAAAACGTACATTTCTATGCCTTTCTAATGAGGACCGTCGCCATGTATGCAACTGTGAGGAAGGTACCATGTACTCCTGGTGACAGAGGCGTGGCTCACAGTGACAGCTAAACTTTCAGGTAGGTTAACCTTCAGACAGTTGCTTTTCTCATCTTTTAAAAATTCTAATTTAGAAACCCAACCATTGTGACTGTTGAGGATGGCTTGTGCACTGTTCCTTGTTCGGAACGGGTTGTGTTAGGGCCCCATTTACTCCGTCAGTACCACGCACTAACCAACTGTGCCACTGGAGCACTTAGGGCCCCATTTACAACACAGACCAGCAATCCAAGGGCTTCCATGAATTGGTCACAGCTCCTGTCAATGCCTTGTGGACTCCACAATTGCAAAAATGCACCTCCTAGGACCCCTGGGTCCTCCAGATGCTGGGCTGATGGGTCTGTATCTCCCACAACTAGCGAGCTGGCTATTCCAGTTTCAGAAAATAAAGGATTGTATTAATAACCCAATACAGTAGAAACTGTGTACGTTGACCACCCTGAATCCCTGTCAAAGGACTATAACAACTTGGTCAATGTACAGAGGTGTCAACACAAGGAACTAGGTGTACTGTTTGGTATGTACATGTGGGTATGTCCCGTCTATGAAAATGAGGTCACCTTGTGGTGTTCAGGGTAGGAAGGTGGTCAGCGATGGAGGCTCTGCTGTATTTGGCCAACTTTGAATTTGAACAGTATTCTTTCACATTCTTTTTCTGTCTTTAAATGTGGTTTTAAAATATGCCATCCTAAAATATACCATTAATTTCTTTTGTTCCTAGTGCAGTTAAGCATCAAATGTTTGGAAAGACTCAAACTTCTGGCAGATATGTTGTTTATCTTACAGTTTGGACTTATTGAGAAATTTTAACACTTTTTTCTAAATATAAAACATATGGTATTTTAGTCCTAAAGTGATGGGTGTGGACTATTCAAAACACTGAATCTATCCCTAAGAGAGATCACTTGAACACACCTTTTAAAAGCAGCCAACAGGCCTTTACTGTCACGTTAGCATCACAAAGGAAGGTTTTGTTTCTTCTTATTTCAAACTTTGTGCCGAGAGCCTCACTGTTCCTCCATCGGTTCACTTACCAGCACACTGTTAAGGGGCACAGCCGCCTCCGTGATTTGGTACACAATTTTTTTCAACACGGAATCAGGACCACAGATGCCCAATTCTCGGTGAGTAAAACCAGGTGTATCAATCAGGCTCAGGTGTGTCCTGAGGTGGCCGCTCACTCCAACAGGCCGACTCCCACGGCCTCTGTCTGCATCATTCTCGCAGGGTGATCACTGAACAGCTGCGGGTTCTCAAGGCGCCCTCTGACCTTGAGCCATTGGTGGCAGCCTGTCGGTAATGCCACAGGATGCCAGCATCCATCTAGCTCCACACCCCAGGGGGCTTGCCAACAGTGCAGCAAGATTCCTGCTGGGATGCACACAGGTTAATAACCTCCTCTGATGTTATGTGACCTCCTAGAGTGATGTCATCAAGGACTTTTGCCAGGAACCTACCCTTCTCAGTCCCCTTCCATAATATTCTCATCACCACTGGCCAGATTTACAAGGTCCTCAGTGTGAGCCGACTCAGTCTGTTTCTGCAGCGAGGGCTGTAATCCCGAATGCTGTGTCTTCGTTTGGGTTTCTCCTTCTCAGTAACCTTCATGCCACTAACTAAGTCACTATAATCACTGGACGCTGGTGATATGCATGTTGGCTGGTTAATTAGAGTAGATTTTATCTTATTTCCTGCAGTTCTTGGCTGTTTTCAGATGGCTTTCAGAAATCCTCTCCTGCCCCAGACCCACATTCTCCCTGGGGTCCTGTTCAGCAGCGAAAGTTGCGTGTTGGAGTATTTATGTCATTGTGTTCTTATTAAATGTTTGAAAAATATTAAAAATATTTATTTTATTTATTCTCCCCCCTTTTAAAATTTTATTATTAAATCACAGCTCTGTACATTAATGTGATCATGGGGCACCATGCACTGGTTTTATAGAACATTTGACACATTTTCATCACACTGGTTAACATAGCTTTCCTGGCATTTTCTTAGTTATTGTGCTAAGACATTTATATACTACATTTACTAAGTTTCACATGTACCCTTGTAAGATGCACCGCAGGTGTAATCCCACCAATCACCCTCCCTCCGCCCATCCTCCCCCTCTCTCTCCCTTTCTCCCTTCCCCATATTCTTAGGTTATAACTGGGTTATAGCTTTCATGTGAAAACCCTAAATTAGTTTCATAATAGGGCTGAGTACATTGGATAATTTTTCTTCAATTCTTGAGATACTTTACTAAGAAGAATATGTTCCAACTCTATCCATGTAAACATGAAAGAGGTAAAGTCTCCATCTTTCTTTAAGGCTGCATAATATTCCATGGTGTACATATACCACAATTTATTAATCCATTCGTGGATTGATGGGCACTTGGGCTTTTTCCATGACTTAGCAATTATGAATTGGGCTGAAATAAACATTCTGGTACAAATATCTTTGTTATGATGTGATTTTTGGTCTTCTGGGGATATGCCTAGTAGAGGAATTATAGGACTGAATGGCAGATCTATTTTTAGATCTCTAAGTGTTCTCCAAACATCTTTCCAAAAGGAATGTATTAATTTGCATTCCCACCAGCAGTGTAGAAGTGTTCCCTTTTCTCCACATCCACGCCAACATCTCTGGTCTTGGGATTTTGTGATATGGGCTAATCTTACTGGAGTTAGATGATATCTCAAAGTAGTTTTGATTTGCATTTCTCTGATGATTAAAGATGATGAGCATTTTTTCATATGTCTATAGGTCATGCACCTGTCTTCTTCAGAAAGTTTCTCTTCAAGTCCCTTGCCCAGCCTGAGTGGGATCATTTGTTCTTTTCTTGCTTATACGTTTGAGTTCTCTGTGAATTCTGGTTATTAAACCTTTGTTGGAGACATAACCTGCAACTATTTTCTCTCGTTCTAAGGGCTGTTTGCTTGCTTTACTTACTGTGTTCTTGGCTGTGCAGAAGCTTTTTAGTTTGATCAGGTCCCAGTAGTGTATTTTTGAAGCTGCTTCAATTGCCCGGGGGGTCCTCCTCATAAAATACTCACCCAGACCGATTTCTTCAAGGGTTACCCCTGCACTCTCTTCTAGCATTTTTATAGTTTCATGTTTTAAGTTTAAATCTTTAATCTAGTGAAAGTCTATCTTAGTTAATGGTGAAAGGTGTGGGTCCAGTTTCAGTCTTCTACAGGTTGCTGGCCAGTTCACACAGCACCATTTGTTAAACAGGGAATCTTTTCCCCACTGAATGTTTTTAATTGGCTTGTCAAAAATCAAATAACGGTAACTAGCTAGATTCATCATTCTGTTCCAGAATTCTACTTCTCTGTTTTTGTGCCAGTACCATGCTGTTTTGATCACTATCGATTTCTAGTATAGTCTAAGGTCTGGTAGCGTGATTCCTCCTGCTTTGTTTTTATTTCTAAATAATGTCTTGGCTATTCGAAGTTTTTTCTGATTCCATATAAAATAAAGTATTGTTTTTTCAAGATCTTTAAAGTATGACAGTGGAGCTTTAATAGGGATTGCATTAAAATTGTATATTGCTTTGGGTAATATGGACATTTTAACAATGTTGAGTCTTCCCAGCTATGAGGATGGTATGTTTTTCCATTTGTTAAAGTTTTCAGCTATTTCTTTTCTTAGAGTTTCATAGTTCTCTTTATAGAGATCTTTCAAGTCCTTTGTTAGATAAACCCCCAAATATTTCATATTCTTTGGCACTACTATGAATGGAATGGAGTCCTTCACTGTTTTTTCAGCTTGACTATTGCTGGTATATATAAAGGCTACCTATTTATGAATGTTGATTTTGTAACCTGAGACACTGCTGTATTCCTTGATCATTTCTAAGAGTTTTGTAGTAGAATCCCTGGTGTTTTCCAGATACACAATCATATCATCTGCTAAGAGCAAAAGTTTGATCTCTTCTGACCCTGTATGGATACTCTTGATTGCCTTTTCTTCCCGAATTGCGATGGTTAAAACTTCCATTACAATGTTAAAGAGCAGTGGAGACAATGGGCAGCCTTGTCTGGTTCCTGATCTGAGTGGACATGATTTTAATTTAATTCCATTCAATATGATATTGGCTGTGGGTTTGCTGTAGATGGCCTCTATCAGTTTAAGAAATGTCCCTTCTATACCAATTTTCTTAAGTGTTCTGATCATGAAGGGATGCTGGATATTATCAAAAGCTTTTTCTGCATCAATTGAGAGAATCATATGGTCTTTGTTTTTTCATTTGTTTATGTAATGCATTATATTTATAGATTTACGTATATAGAACCAGCCTTGAAACCCTGGGATAAAAGCAACTTGGTCGTGATGTATAATTTATTTGATGTGTTGCTAGATTCTGTTTGTTAGGATCTTGTTGAATATTTTAGCATCTATATTCATTAGTAATATTGGTCTATACTTTTCTTTTCTTGTTGGGTCTTTTCCTGATTTGGGGATCAGGGTATGTTTGCTTCATAGAACGTGTTGGGTAGCCTTCCTTCTTTTTCTATATTTTGGAACAGGTTGAGTAACATAGGTACTAGTTCTTCTTTAAAGAGGAACTTTTGGTAGAATTCTGGCATGAAGCCATCTGGTCCTGGGCTTTGCTTTTTAGGGAGATTTTGTATGGTTGATGCTATTTCAGAACTTGATATAGGCCCATTCAACAGTTCCACTTGATTCTGGATAAGTCTTGGAAGGTGACGTGCTTCCAAGTATTGGTCAATTTCCTTCAGATTTTCATATTTCTGAGAATAAAGTTTCTTGTAATATTCATCAAGGATTTTTTGAATTTCTGAGGAGTCTGTTGTTATTTCGTCTTTGTCATTTCTGATGGATGACATTAGAGATTTTACTCTTTTTTTCCTGGTTAGGTTAGCCAAAGTTTATCTATTTTATTGACCTTTTCAAGAAACCAACTTTTTGATTTATTGATCTGTTGTATAATTCCTTTGTTTTCAATTTCATTTAATTCTGCTCTAATTTTGGTTATTTCTTTTCTTCTACTGAGTTTGGGGTTGGAATGTTTTTCCTTCTCCAGTTGTTTGAGATGTCCCATTAAGTTGTGACCTTCCTGTCTTTCCTTCCTTTTGAGGAAGGCTTGCAATTCTATAAATTTCTGTCTTAGGACTGCCTTTGCAGTATCCCAGAGGTTCTGATAATTCATGTCTTCATTGTCGTTTTGTTCCAAAAATTTGGCAATTTCCTTCTTAATCACATCCATGACCCAGCTATCATTCAGCATAAGGTTATTTATCTTCCATGTTTTTGTATATGTATGCAGATTCCTGTTGTTACTGATTCAACTTTTATTCCATGGTGGTCCGAGAAGATGCAAGGAATAATTCCTATTCCTTTAAATTTACTGAGGTTAGACTTATGACCTAAGATGTGATTAATTTTGAAGTATGTTCCCTGGGCTGATGAGAAGTATGTGTAATCAGTTTTGTTGGGATGATATGTTCTGTAAATGTCTGCTAAATCCAAATGTTGGATGGTTAGGTTTAAATCTAAAATTTCTTTGCTCAGCTTCTTATTGGAGGATGGATCCAGCACTGCCAAAGGAGCGTTGAAATCTCTAACTATTATGGAGCTGGAGGAAATCAAGTTGCTCATGTTTGTTAGAGTTTCTCTTATAAATTGAGGTGCATTCTGGTTGTGTGCATAGATATTAATAATTGACATCTCATCATATTGAGTATTACCCTTAACAAATATGAAGTGACCATTCTTATCCTTCCTTACTTTTGTTGGTTTAAAGCCTATTGTATCTGCAAATAGAATTGCAACACCTGCTTTTTTCTGATTACCATTTGCCTGAAATATGGATGACCATCCTTTTACCCTGAGTCTATATTTATCTTTTAAGGTAAGATGTGATTCTTGTATGCAGCAAATATCTGGCCTGAGTTTTTGTATCCAGTCAGCCAACCTATGCCTCTTTAGAGGACAGTTTAAGCCATTTGCATTAATGGAGAATATGGATAAGTCTGGTAAAATTTTGGGTATTGAGTTTTTCGAAAGTCCAGTGGACATTTTTAATCCTTTGCCACTGTGGAAGTTGGAGTTTGATCAAAAGTTTCTGAGTGAGTTTGCTTTTGTGATAGAGGATTGGGCTGGTCATTATGGAGGAAAGGTCTGAGAATATCCTGAAGAGCTGGTTTGGTTATGGCAAAGTTCTTCAACATGTGAATGTCATTAAAGTATTTAATTTTTCCATCATAAATGAAACTCAGTTTAGCTGGATACAGGATCTGGTGTTGAAAGTTGCTTTGTTTTAGAAGATTAAAAGTCGATGACCACTCTCTTCTGGCTTGAAAATTTTTAGCAGAGAGATCTGTAGTCATTCTAATATTCTTCCCTTTGGTTGGTAATGGTTTGCTCTCATCTGGCTAATTTCAGAATTTTCTCCTTCATATTAACTTTAGTGAAGTTAATTATGATGTGCCTGGGGAATGTGTTATTTGGGTTGAGTCGTGCTGTCTGCTATCTGAATTTCAGAATCTCTAAGCATGTCTGGAAAATTCTCTCTCATGATTTCATGGAGAAGGGCCTCTGTGCCTTGTGAAGCTACTTCATCACTTTCAGGGATTCCAATGAGGCAAATATTTGCCTTCTTTGAATTGTCCCAGAGCTCTCTGAGAGAATGATCCATTTTTGCTCTCTATTTCTCGTCCTCTGTGAGAGTTTGGGAGCATTGAGAAGCTTTGTCTTCAATGTCAGAAATCCTTTCTTCTGCTTGCTCCACTCTGTTACTGATGGATTCTACTGTATTTTTCAGATCTTTGAGAGAATTCTTGCTTCAATGTGTCAGAAATTTTGGTTTTGTCTTTAAATTCGTTGAATTCTTGAGACAACTTTTAAATTTCTCCTCGAATTTCTAATTCCAACTTTTGAATTGCTCCTCGAATTTCTAATCGCAAATTTTCCTCCATTCTATTAATCTTGTTTGTGATCCAAATTCTGAATTCGATTTCTGACATCTCAGCCAGCTGTTTATGAATGGGATCTTCAGTTACATCTGCCACATCTTTCCTTGGGTGGTTTGATCTACTCTGCTTATTCATGTTACCAGAGTTTTTCTGCTGATTCTGCCCCATGATTTTTTTTATACCATTCGACTTTTCCCCTGGAGCTTTTCCAAGGATCTGTGCAGTGCTACGGCCTGATAAAATGGGGATCTGTTTGTTGTGTTGGGGCTAAGTTGCTCTGTCTTGTTTTCAGCTGGTTTCTATCCGACCCTAGTCAAACAGTTACTCTGGGTTGAAGTCTCAGGTGTGGAGAAATAACAGCAGTTATGTCACCCCACACCCCACAGGCAACAATTGGAAAAGGAAAATCAAACCTTCCTATAACCACACACCCAGGGCACCACTTGGATAGTCCACAGGCATTGGCTCAGTTAAAAAGGTCCAAATCAATTGTCTCAGTCAGCACCTGTCTCAGGTGGAAGAATTTAAACTGTCTCTGGCAACTAGATCACAGGGGTCTGCTGACAACTCAAATATGATTTGCTCTGGTGCTCTGTGGGGTTGGGAGGACCCACCAGGCAAATAGATTAGTTTGAGAATATTGCTGCACCTCTGTCACACCCTACCTTGCACCTCTGTCACACCCAGTCACTGATAACCCTGCAGGTCTGTGACCCACTTGCCTTCAATGAGCAGATACTCCAGGGGTTTGCACCTGCCTGAATCACAAGGAAATCTATGTCTCCTCAGCCAGCCCTCTGCTCTCTGCCTCTATCCGGCAGGGGGAGGTGAGGCCTGGTAACCTCGGGCCTTGATGGAGACTGGGGGGTGTTCACTCAGTTCCAGCCCTGCCTCCGATTGATATTATTGACCGAACAGAACACCTTTGCAGAATTTGTTTTTGTCCCAGCTGAATTCCCCTGTAGAAGAGAAGCTGTTTTTGAGTTCATAGGCCCTGTGCCTCAGGCCCTGTCTTTGGTGCTGAAAAGGTTTGTATTCGCAGTTCGGTTAGCTGTCATTTCTAGCCTCCTGCCCTCCTTTGTCTAGGCTGATGATCCCCTGAGGGCCGGGTGCATCTTAGGCTCAGTAAAGCGTACTTCTGGGTCAGCCCTGCCCTGGGAGTCTGAGGCACTGCGTGTGCGTTTTCTAGTCCCCACACTCAACCAAGACCAGTACCGCCTCAGGCAAACCCTTTACTCACGGGGCCTGCCTTTCCTTCTCAGATCTTCCGCCGGTGGTTGCCACCTGAGAAGATGCCCAGCCTCCTCTGTTTGCCCAGAGAGACAGGGCATGTGATTCCAGAATATCTAGGGGTGAGCCCTATTGTTGCCAAAAAAGGCTGCTGCTCTGCACCTCGGGGCACCGCCACTCTGGTGTGGTTCTCTCTTAGCTGACCATCCTCTCCTCACTCCCGTGCTGCAGAATCAGCACTGACTAGCTGCAGTCCAGGCTCTGTCCACGCACCTCGAGAAATCACCCAAGAATCTGGACTCCTGCGGGACAGACCTCCAGACCTCAGTGTGAGAGTGGAGGGGAGTGCTGCGAGTTCACAATTACCCGTTGAGAATATATACAGTTTTACACAGTTTTATGCCTGGCAGGAGAGTGCCATGACACCCTAGTAGGAGAAGTAGGTCCAGTTTTTAGAGGGTCTCTCCTGTGGAGTATATTGGGAGTACTTTTGAACACTGCTCATTTGTTTATGGGGTACTCGGAGCCATTCTCATGGGGCAGGGGACTCCCGTCTGTTTGGTGATGGATTTTATACCTTTTGTTTGTATCCTTGGGGTTGTAGCTTGCCTCAGCAGGGTTGACGTGCATTCTACAACCTTCTCTCTTAGTGCAGCTCTAATCCACCAGGTTACTTGCTAAATTTCTGTCCTTTAACTCTCCTTCTGGACGGGAGCCTCTGTGGAAAGCTGACTTCAGTCAGCCATCTTGTCTGCTGGTGTAGCATTTTGCTTTCTCTTTACAGAGGTGGAGTTTCTCTCGGGGAAGCTGGAATAGCGCTGTGTGAGGCAACTCGTTATGGATCTTCTTTCTTGGAGTGATGCTGACAGCTGCAACAATTTCATCTAGGTGGCTGGATATGTGGGTTTCCTGTTATTCTTGCATATTTTTATATACATTGTCTTCTTTTAAAAATCCACTGATATTCTGGGGGTGATGCTTTCCATCATCACACTAAAGAGAAAAACGCCCTCTGAAAACTCTTTTTCCTGCCATTCTTAGACTGTGCCTGTATTTTCTGTTTTTCCTGACACTTTCTCCTTTAAAACTAGTGAAAAATTCGGAGATGTTTCTTTAACTCTCAAATCTCCAACTATGTCGTAAAATCCTTTGTCATTTTATCCAGTCGGCTTGAGATGCTCTCCATTTCTTTTCAAGAGAATCACACAATTGTCTTGGCAGCCCGATCTGCCATTTTCACTCCCGTTTCACTCCTGTGATTCTTTGGACGGATTGATAACAATGGAAAAAAAGTAAAGTAGGGTAGTCCCAAACTAAATTACTGTAGCCTTTTCCTGTAAAGTGAGAATATTTATTTTAAATATGAAAATAATCATTAATTATTAAATTGTTTTACATTTGGGACATGGACCCGTTTTGTATGTTTATCACACTTACAACAACACATGTGCGTGTGATAAATGGAAGCAACACTGAAATATCATGAAAATACCCTGGGCAAGGTGCGTGCTAGTCAGTGTAGCATTTCAGATTTGTCAAGTGCATGCACATAGAGTATTTCCACCACTTTCTCCTCCTTAACCACCACACTGTCAGCAGATCCCCTGAGAATGGTGGAGAATGACCAGGCCTCTGGACTCCACGTCTGAGAGATCACATTACCCCTCACAGTGGTCGTGGTAGGGCCGGTAGTGTCGTCACTGAGAGATAAGGCCGGGGAGGCTCCTGGGGGGCCATGGAGCTGGGGATGGCAGTGTCTGAAGAAACCCCCTGACGCAGAGTCTGGAGAGGAAGACCCACGAAGGGATGCTGGCTGTTAGGAGATGAAGTTCAAAGTGTCCTTGGGCAAGTCCCTTCTCTGTGGCTTGTGGGGGTCAAAGTGGAAGGATGACCATGGATAACTGTGCCCAGGTGTGGACTTAACCGCAGCTCTCCACCAGCCCAAGAGCAAACATCCTCTGAAAAGTTCATGCAAGTTGTTTTTTCCATTGCATAAAAATTATCCATGTGACTTTGATATGAAAATGCTTTAATTTACAGGAGATTAAAATCAGAACTTTTAGAAAATGCCTCATGTTCCTGTCACTCAGTGCACAGCTGCTACGTCTGGGATAAAGACGCCTGTGCAATAGCCCCGAATTTGTAGTTCTGTAATTCTGCATCAGGGTTTATTGAAGGTCAAAGGAAATCAATCCGAGTTTCCTTTTAGGGGAGTGCGTGGGGGGACCAGCTCATCCTAGTGTCCCGGCACTTCCTGGTGTGGCACTGAGCACCCCAAATCCCAGGAAACCTGTAGCAGGGGGTGTCAGGAACACCTGTCCCTGCACATAAGGCAGATTCCATCCCGGCAAGTGATGGTGACTCCTGTGCTCAGCTCGCTGCAAGGGTAAAAGTCTGGTCTGCATTTTCCCAGTGCAGATGTGCAGAGAGGTTATTCTGAAAGGCAGGCAGTCCGTGAGAGACACGTGGACCCATGCCGATGATGAGGTTTGGGACTGGTGCAATGAATACACTGCTCATTTTTGAACTGAATAAATATAGTTCATTGTAGGCAAAGCTGCCTCTGTCATGCTGTCCCGGCCTATTAAAATTTGGATTATCATGTGTCTATGGCTGCTTTAACTTTTCCAGTTACCTCTTTCTAACACTTTAATGTTTAGCATTCATAAACCCACAGCTCTTGGCTGCTCACGATGGCTCCTGTCTTTTCTGCGTTTCCTGACTGCCCTATTTAGATTATTTTAGCAACTCTTCACACTTCTGCCCTTTTTGTGTGTCCTTGCATGGAGGAAGGAGAAACTGGAGTGTCAGAAGTCACCAGCTATTATGCCATCAGCACAATCGCTTTCTTGGGCAGAAGTGCGGGGTTTATTCTCTCCCCTGGGGAAGTCCAGATGCCCCACCCCTAGTTCTTCGACCCCAATCTCATTTCTTCCCCTAAAATTAAATCTATGTGTAGTTCATGAACTTGTGAGGGGTTAAAGTTCTTTTCCTCCCCCAGTATCCCCCATTCCTTCACTCAGATACAGGCTTGAAATCAAGCAGGGACTGTGTTGCAAACTCTTTGCATCATCTCTGACACCCCCTGTCCCCTTGTCCGTGGTGGAAACTTGGAGCTGAACTCGGAGAGGGGAGACCATTCAGCAATCTTTTCTGTAAATATGGCAAAAAGGCAGGGAAAAAAAGAACAATATCTAACAGATCCAGCTCCTGGCGTCCAAGCCGACAGTTTAACCCCTGGGTCACCGTGTTTGTGTTTCACTTATTGGATTGTTAATAGATTTTCTTCATTTGTGCGAGACATCGTGAATGATGTGTGGAGGCCGGCCGGCTCCTCCGGCGCTGGGACTGGAGGTCCCCCTGTAAGGAGATGGCGTTAAAAGCCGCTGGAGTCACTGCCTCCTGACAACATCCCAGCTGTGGACTAGCAATCGCAATCCTCCGGCGGCAGTTTTAATTATCGGCACCGCGATACCATCAGCAAGTGTGTAATTACGTGTCAGTTTCCTGGCTGTTGGGTATGAAAAGTGGGTCCAGTGAAATGATGATTGTGGAAGCTGTAGACTCATATTTAAACAATTCAAAATGTGTAACTGGCAGTGTCATTAAACAGAGAGAGCCTGACCCCAGCTGTCACTTACTTTTCCTTATGCAGATTTGTTCGTGCTGTCTGTCAAAAGAACTCCATGGGCTGGAATGGGACAGAGGAGGTGACATATTTCTCAGAGCAAAGAGGGCTGCTCTCCTTACCTCCACAGAGGTGTTCTTTTAGCCTAAACAAACACGACTGCTGAAATTGTAAATAAACCGAGACCATTACAGGAAATTATATAGACTTTTGCGGATGAATCCACAAAGGCAGAATATCAAACAATCATCCTTCCCTTAAAAAAATGTGAATAAACTCTGACAATTACTATGCCCTTAAAAAGTAAGTGCCATGATGATTAGGAGGGTTCAATTTTGAAGCACAGAATAAGATGACCCTTTTCATTTTAGTCTAAAATTTGGGGTGCAAGGTGAAAAAGTCATTCTTATTTTGAAAAGTTCTTGGTATCAATAATGAGGAATGTAGTTGGATTACAGATTTAAACTTCGGTATGGCTTAGGTTATAAGTTGTTAGGGCCTCAAAAGCTTTGAATCCAACTGGGAAAACTAAAATACATCTGCTAAATAAATAAAGGTTAGAGATAGAAGGGTGGGCTAAGAAGTGAGGACTAGGCAACTGTGCAAATGTAATTACGTAGTTCTGAAGCCCACCAACCACAGAGTCCTGGGAGAGGGGAGAATGCACACTTACTGTCAAAGGCCTGCATTTGCCTGGCAAGGAGTGCGGTAAGCAAGGGTTAAGTCTGCACGCATACAAAAATAAACGAAACCAAGTTTGTAAAACCAACTGCAGAGGTTAAGCACGGGGGTTAAACTAACACAATGAGCTGTGAACACAAAGAAAAATGTTTCTTTAATTTTTAAAATGTTTTCATTTCTCATAATAAACTAGCAGTTGCATACAAACAACATTATTTCATACCCCGAAGACACTGCAATTTAAAGCTTTTGGAACTCAAATTGCTTCTAGAAGCAAGGATGTAACTACAGAGAAGCTTTGGCAAGTGTGCTTTTCTGAAGGGCATCGCATCACACCTCTGGTAGCACATTTGAAAGCAAACACTCGCGCACACACAAGGTGGGAGGCATTTAAAACAGGGTCAACGTTGCATTTATTTCTAGTTTCAAAGGCAAAGTTACTGATTTTCTCACAGGCTAATGGAAGCCATATTAATTGCCGTGATACGTTCAGATTTGAAAGTAATAAATAGGCACATATTAAATCCTCTAAGGATTAATTTGTATTTTATCAGCTGTGAAAAGGGCAATTTTTTACATATCTAGACTTAAGAGGTAGCCTTATTAGGCGTTCATTGGAAAACAAATTCTGCATATATTTTGTAGCAAGGTTTAAAAAAATCCCCTTTTTCCCTCACACATGTGGTATGGTGTAACTGGGGAAGCAATTAGTGTTTATATACTAGACAAACACAGTTTTGGAATTTTCTGGCTTATAAATATTTGTATGACTGGTTAAAGAAAAGAAATGGCAGAAAATGGCACAGTTACATTTTGTCATATTGGACGTGCAGGGGGCTTAGGGGTTTCAACCTGCCTCGAGTGTCTCTCGTGTGAACTGTCAAGCTATGTTGATAGTCCTCCTGCCTTTCCTGAGACTTCACGGACACCTGACACATGGGGGCTGGCTGTGGAGCAGGGAGAGGGAGGCAAATGTAATTATGTAGTTCTGAAGCCCACCAACTACAGAGTCCTGCGTACCTAAGACCATGGTCCAAGATCGCAGGGTGCCTGTGGCCTTGGGTGCTGGCAAGTTGCACTCCTTTTGGGGGGCTGGCAGCCCTCTGGCTGTCTGTATCTCACGGAAGTGGGACCTCCTGGGAGGATCCTGCTTTCCTACTCTGGATCAAGAGGAAGACGAAAAAGAAAGAAAAAGTGGTAAGATAAACTCACGTGTATGGCCGTGCTTCCCTTTGGAAAAGAGGCTTGTTGCAGACGCTTATCATGTTTTCACCCAAGAAATGTTAAGTGGTCCAGTTAAACCAAGAAACCTGGAGGAAAAACAAATTGTCCTCTGCAATATGCTGCCTCGAATGGGTTGTCTTGTTTTATTTGAAAGGTCTCCAGGGAGAGCCCTTCCACAACTTGTTTTGGAAGTCTGTTCTGCAATCTAATAGAACTTATTGTCAAATGCTTTGTTAAACTTTTACTAGAATATGTGTATTGCACTCAGCGTTGGTGAATCTCGAAATTCTATCAGGGAGGCACAATCAAATTGGTCTCCCGTGAGTTGTTCTCTGGCTGATGTGGAATGTTCCCCTCTGCTTCTGGTGTTTTCCAGGGAGTGAGCAGCCCCTCCCACCTCAGCAGCTGTGGCCCAGCTCATCAGGAAAGGGCTATGCCAAACAGCATGGGCTGGGGGGTGGGGGGGAAGAAGGGTGTCGTTTTTAATTTTGGAGAATTATGCAACAAAATCTGCCAAAATCTCTAAATCAAGTTCTAGTGGGTCAACCAGTGCCTGCTCCTCATCCTTTTAGAGAGTGCATGTGCCTAACGTTTTGCTCTAGACATTTTTTTTTTAAAGAGCTTTATTTCAACATGCAAAATTTGAAGGGTATAATTTGACATATGGAAGTCTTACTGTTCCACAATTTCAGCATATCTGATGTGCATATCTGACATTTAAACTGAAGGCTTTATGGTTTTATCTAAGGTAGTTTCCAAAAGAGAGTTGGTTTACCTGAGTCCCAGTGGGTTGACAGTAGACAGTTTAAAACATCACTAAGTCTTAATTTGATTATTATAAAAGAAAGATGTTAGATTTAGGAGAACACGTTAAGTTCTTCCTGGCCTAGAACCCAATGATTTTCGGTCTTTGGATAATGATGAGAAGTAAGGGAGATGACTTTACAAGAAGCCCTTACATGAGAGCATACTGAATGCTCCCATCTGAGCCACGTTTCACCAGGGCCTGTCCCCTACGGGATGGCCTGTCCATATGACTGCCAAAATCTCGAAATCAAGTCCTAGTGGGTCAACCAGTGCCTGCTCCTCATCCTCTTCTAGTCACCTCAGACCCTCGGGGGCTGTAACACTGGGGCCTAAGTTCTAGACTGTGAAAACACTTGCTTCCAAGGGCTACGGATGACTCTTGACAATACTGAGATTTCAGTCTGTGCCGCACTATTTGAAACCAGCTTTTTCCACTTAAATTATATTTGCATGTCACTGTATTATTCAAAGGCTTAAAAAACACAGACTAAAAACTAAGAATGAGAATGTAAGAGAATATTGTTAACTATCAAAACAATTCTATATATCTATTATTTTATATTTAGAGTGAACATTTTAAAATAAATATTTTGAAAACACATACTAAGGCTAATGGAACACAAAAGATTGCTTCTTATAAAATTTAATAATTATTAAGAAAGCTAAGCTATAAATAGTAGACTGAAATACACAAAATCATTTTAATTATTTCTGTGAGATGATTTTGTATTCAAGGAAAAAAATTAGTGATAGATCTGTTATTATTTCAACCCTCACCATGACTTCTCCAACCTAAAAACAGTAGTTAAAACTTTTTGAAAAGTAGAGACATGATGAAGAGTAAATTTGGTTTTATTCTAATTTTAATTAAATCTTTGGGCAAAGATGGTCAAAGTTTAAGATTTCGATTGTTGGAACTTATTCGTGCTTAAAATGACAAAACTGAAAAATGCTTTTTGTTGTCGATACTTCTGCTCCAGTAACTACAATTATAGCCATATTATGTTCTTCATTACATAACATTCTATTATGTTACAATTAAACTATGGATAAGAATAAATCTGTTTAAATGTTATGTTTTTAAGCAAAATAAGTAGAAGTCAAGGCCTATTACAAAGGAATTTCTTACTTGAGAAAAAAATGTTAAAAAAAACTTACAGTTAACATTGCCTTCCAATTTTTTAAACAGCCTCACTATTAAGCACCTAGTTTTTTTTTTTAAACTCTCTATTAGTATTCCTCTTTATACAATACTTATGTTGTAGTGAGACACTGTACAATATATGGTCAGAGGCAAAAATGGAACAAGGACAAAGGATTCACTCTAAGTCAATTATCCATTTTTACTTATTCTTTGCATCTCTAAGAGGGGAAAGCACTTTGAGAAATGTATTCATAACTGCTCTAGAAATTCTTAATTGGGGAAACGGCACACATTCCCCAATGTTCGGCTTCTGCAGCCAGCGGTTCAGCCCACATTTTCCTTGGCAGGTGACTCTGCACCACTGAGCTATTTTAAATGATTTCCCCTGCATCTTAGGTTGTTTCTGAATTGAAAAGTTTTTATTTGAAAATGAATAGCTGCTCCTCGAAGCCCTCCCAGAGATGTTGGCAGCTCCCCCCAGACTCCTCTCCTCTGGTAGCTCAGATGGCCTTTTGACTAATGAGGTGACCTTAAGAGAAGTTCTCACCTGAATGTTCCTCGTGGCTGGCCACAGTGGTGACAAGTGTGAATTGCATACAGAGCAAATGGTCTCCAGCAGTCCTGCTGATATCACTGCCTTGCTAGAGAGCCTGTCCTGCCAGGCTCAGGACCCAGATAATTTATATTACCGTATATTAACGGGATCTGGGCTAAGTGTTAACTGCCCATTATCACTTGTCACTGCAGTTAATAGTTACCAACTACTGATGATTTTAGGCATAGGTATTTTACTGTCCTTTGTAAAGAGAAAATAGGTTTAGGATTAATGAACTTAAATGCTGTATCTTCGAGGCAAATTCCTACTCGTCTGCAGAGAGAGCCTGTGGCATATTTGACACATTGATAATTGTGCTCTAGAAGATTATTTATCACATGACAGATTTAAAGTAAAAACAAACACACAAGATGAAAGAAGGCTTCCTCTGTAAGCATAGACCTCCTCAGAGATCCAGGGGTTTCTGGGCTTCAGAGTCCCGACAATTCCACACCCCCTGGAGTTTATCAGAGCAACAGAATCTTGGACTCACCCAGGTCTCGAGCTTCAGCGTGCTGCACCGGGGGCCTCCCTAGGGGACCCTTTTGCCCCTCTTGATGTTGCCAGTAAGAGCCCCTAAATTTCTCAAATCTATGGGGCATTTCATGCTATAAACAGTTTTACCCTAAGGGCATTCAGAGGTTCCCTTCGGGGAGGGTAGAGGTGAAAGCCCAGACCAGAAGACTGGAGAACAGAGGTGGGCAGCCTGGAGCTCCCCCAAAGTCTCTCCTCTGGTCTTGGAATGCCACCAGGCTATGCCCCCAGAAAGCACGTGGGACTCTCAGATGGAAGCCTTGCGGAGAGACACTTTCTTGGATTGCCTGGAGCCCAGCGGTCTGGGCCTCATCTCTCCACGGCTCTCACTTCCACCTCCACGTGGCTTGTGCAGAATGTTCAGGTCCACAACCTCCCCAGCATCTCACCCTGCCTGCTCAGGCTCCCAGAACCCTCAGGAACGTGGCTCTTGCTTTATCGCAGGCCCGAGCAGGAGCAGAGCCCAGACCCGACTGTGGGACACTCATCCGCAGTTGCAGCACCTTCAATATTTCCCGCAAACTGAGAAATCAGCTTAACTATGGTGCATTTAATTTCATATCATTAATATCTTGTGGGCATAAGAGCTCATCAGGATGAAATCTCCAGAGTGGACATCCTCTCTGGGTCTGTGTTCTTACTCTGTCATGGTATAAGGATCCCACAGCCACCGCATTTTAGAAAGCCACCAGCAGTGTCCCCGGATGTGATTGGTGATCTACAAAACTGTTTCGGCCATGTGAACCACACATTTCCCGAACTCCCTGTGAGCTGCAGACCCCAGGGCGGCGCTCTGTGGCAGCAGCTTTCTGCATCCTCGTGGTTAGAAATACGAGCTGTTGCCATAGGCGATTAATTTTTTATATGTAACCACATGATCGTCCGGTGCAGCTGTGTGTGGGACAGAGTATGTTTCAAGTTACATATTTTTAAAAATTTCTTCATCAACATGATATTTAGGTGGAACAAAGCCGGATGTGCTCAAGGACAATTCGCTCATCTTCCTGCTCACGCTTTTCTCATCAAACCTGTGCCTCCATGGAGGACAGAGGCAAACAACCACCTCAGCAAGGACGAGGTGTGAGAACTGAATTTTAAGCACTTCTCTTTATGATCGCAGTCAACACTTTTAAATATGGAACAATCATGGTGCGATGGCACAAGAAACATGCTTTCTAGACATAGAGCTGTTGTATTTATTTGGCAAGTGCAACATTTAAAGATTCATATTTTTGACCCCTTAAGCTTTACAAATTTTGTAAGCAAATAAAATAATTGTTATCCAACAAGTCACATTCTGGGTATATATCATCATCTAAATATTACTATGTTTTCTGCTAAATTGAGTGACTCTTAGGTCTGTTAGTATTTTTTAACTTGTGACAGCTTTGCAATTTTGGTGTCTGTTGTTGTTGGAGAAAAAAAGAATTCATGCTTCTCGAAAAAATTTTCAAAGTACAGAAATGTATGGGGGAAATAAAAGCACATGACCCAAATGGTACCTGGCAAAGGACTTCAAGCAAAGGGCCGTCTTTGGGGTTGACTTGATTAGCTTTTTAAGTTCCCCAAACAGTGTCTCACAGTAGCACAGTTTCTAGTCACTCATCTCAAGGTATTCGTAACTTTATTCTAGAAGTTTCCCATTTGATTGATGAAGTACCCAGGATTTGCTGGGAATGCCTTTATCCATATATCTTTAAAAGTTACCAAAAGGCCTGCACTTAAGCTGGATGTGAGAGCTGACACCATGTCTCACTGTGTCAAGAAGCTGCCTTTGTTTAGGTCCCTGTGTTTGGGGCTGAGGGATGGGACAGATGGGGTGGAGGACCTGAGACCAATCCACTGGAGACAAGGCAAGGGTCACTGCTGGTCAGATTGAGGTTGACAGTGGAGGGTGTCTGAGCCTTGGAGAGGATCCCATGCACGGACATCCTCGCCAAACAGGGTCACGGCCTCAGTCAACTAAGGGGTCACTTGTGGCTGTCAACTGCACATGAAGCCTTCTCAGAATCACTGCTTTTTTGCATGCATTTTGGTTTGGAAGCTTGGATGCAGTTGTGGCTGGTCAAAGACATTGGTTTCTGTGTCAAGACTATTTGGAGAAGCAATTTAGATGAAAAGAATTCCTTTAAAAATGTTTTTCTTTTTGTAATCACCCAACCAAAGTCTTTTCAATCAAGTTTTGGCTTTTACTAAATCCAATAAATTCATATCCTAACAAAAAGAACCAAGTTCAAGGGGATGCTGTGCTGAAACTGTGTGTCCGTGGGGAGGGCCGCCCTGGAGATAATGTGATAGGCAGCTGTGTCTGCAACAGCAGCAGGACTGGGGCCACAGGTGATATGTGCTCAGAAACATTTGGGAGTTCTCCATGTCCCCTCTGACCCTCTGGAGGTGCTCACCTGGACTCAGGATAGTGAGTAGTCAGGGAGGTTAGAGACAAAGAGACTCAAAACTTTTCTGGTTTCAGGGACAGGGATATGGCCCCATCTTGGATGCTCAGCGTGGAGCAGAGAGCCAGCAATGCCAGCCCCTCAGCAGGTGGAGCAGGGATGGTCCCTGCCACAAGCGTGACCGTCCCTATTCAGAGACCCCGCCAGCTGGTCCACAGCCACAAGGGAGAGGGGGCATGGGAGTGTCACTGCACCTTGTTGGGCCATGGTGAGACCACACGTAGGTGACAGTGTCAGGATTTGCAAGAGAGGATGGATTTAGGAGAGCAGGCACAGTCACACAACAGAACGGAGATGGCAATTTGAGAGTGGGACTCAGAGGGCAGGCCACAGGAAGTGCGCTTGTATAACCCCAAGAAAAGGGAGCTGGAAGGCAGACTTGAGTAGTAGTGGGCCAGACTGGAGGGATGTCTGTGCACGTTGAAGGAGTTGTTTTTCATAGACATAGGAATAATTTACTAAGAAAAGTGTCCTCAAACCCATGAAGGATATATATTTCTTCTAAAATGAATGTGTAGCCAAAATAGGTCTATTAACAGTAACCTGTGTGTGTGGTCCCTTCTCGGCCCTCCTTCCCCCTCCCCTCCCTCCTCCCCTCTCCCCTCCCTTCTTTCCTTCCTCAGTTTCCGAGTCCAAGCTCGGCAGCTCAACTTAAGAACTTGTGGCATGTGCTCATATGCTTCTCCAGACCTTCTAGTCCACTTCTTTGTGGTTCCTGAGCTTAATTTTCTCAAAAGGAGAAATCAGTTCTAACAGGCAGAAATGAGCTCCACACACACCCTCTACGGTGTCATTGAGGGATCCCGTTAAGGAAAAGTGGTTTAGTCCCTTGCAGAAGTTTACTTGTAAAATCCTTGCAGGGTTCGAGTCTCCTGCCTAGCACTTCAATCAATAACATATTATGTCCTTCTGCAACCTTGGCCTGTGGTTGGCTGGGTTTGAGTTAGTTGTTAATGAGACATCGGGTTGGCACCATCCATTTCTCTATCTCTGTTTTACTTGCCAGCCTGAGTACCTGGCAGCTCTGGGGGGATCTCTGTTTGCGGGGATAGTTTAGGATAAACCTAACTAACCTGTTTTTTTTTTTTTTAATTCTACCCCTAAACTGAGTTACTCTGGTTTCTCTGCTCTGTACCTTTCAGAACCTGTGGTGCCTACAGACCACAATGTTCCATCATCTGCATCATTCTGGGCAGACCAGAATGTTCCATCTTCCAAATATCAGCCAGTCCAGGAAATCCTCTGATAATTTCTTCCTCACAACCTACTCATTACTTTATTTTAGCTGCTTGCGGTACTTCTTGGAGAATGTTTTTGGGAATTAAATGTGTTTGTGGCGTGGAGCTAGTTCTGTAGCCTCTGTTTTCTGATCTGGAAGAGGGAGAGGTTCTGATACCTCTAACCACCCTGCCGGTCCACAAAGGTGGATTCTCCAGTTCAATTATATCCCCGTCAGCAAAGAGCAAATGTTTTCCTTCAAATACACACTCTGGAAGTTCAATTTTGCACACGTTCTCTGCTTCAATCAGTCTTGACTCATAGTTAGTGATTGTTCTGTTAAGATTTGATTTACTCTTAATTTCTATTTTCTTATGAACATAAATTTGATAAACTGTAGTGAAAGGTAACGCCTTTTGTTATTAATAGTTCACCAATCTGAGCTCTCCTCTGCTCTGCTTAGCAAAGAAATATGTTTGTTTTTCTTGGTGGTTATTGCTGTAAATCGAGCTGGTGATTTGAAGAAAAGCAGGTGAATTAACGATTGGGTCACTGAAGAGCGTGTGGAATTGTGAGTGAAAGAGAGAGAGGACGAGACCTTTATGTGGCTCGGGCCGGGGGACTGAGTCCTCAGTTACAGCTCCTGGTTCCAAAGCAGGAGGCCAATTGGATGGGTCAAGGAATTGGCTGGACCCGAGATTTTACCCGTGCTGTTGGAAATCTGTCTTGTCTATCTTCTTCATCTCTGGGTTCTGTTTCTTCTGCTTTCCCTTCATCTGCAGATGGGTGCTCCTTGTTTAATAGAAAATGTGGCTGCTTGCACCTTGGTCAAAGCCCGATAGTCTTAGGGAAAGGGGAGTTGAGGTTTTACAGACAGCTTTGGCTGGCCTGGCTGGCGTGTCATGGCTGCTGAAGGCCAGTTCTGTGGCTGACAGACCTAGAGCCCTGATGCCTGGGCCTGAGTCGGGGGTCATCCCTGCAGGTGGGGGAGAAAGCATCAGCCCCACCGGCACTCCACGGAATGAAGAGTTCTGTTGTCAGAAGAAGGAGTGTCGGGGGGGGGAACTTTCTGGGTAAACAACACTCCAGATATCAGGGATCAGGAGAGGAACAGCCTTATCTCAAGTTGCCACTGAGACACAGGCAAGAGAGATTTCACTTCTTGCTTCTAAGTGAAGGGGAAGTTTTTCATGATCCTGTGTTTCCTATCTTGTCACCTGTATCTCTTGACTTGGATTTGCATTAGCACCTTTATTTTCCCAAGTTCTGAAGACTCCACCTTGGCTGATGGTGCTTATCCATTATCCTTTCATTGATCTCGGCGATAAACAAGAGGCTATGTTTCAATAACTGCTGAGAATGTCGTGTTTTCTCTCACAAAATCTTGGGACATGAAATTGTTACATTTGCATTATAGATTGAACGTAATCCCATGTGATCCCAGGAAGGAAATTTCCTTATCAGGTTGAGTTGATATTAAGTCAACAACAAATCACAGAATTCTTTAGCAACTCCTGCAAATCTTACTGATTCAGGAGTGTTTCCAGAGCCTTTTTCTGTCCAGGGCCCACACCCGTGCATGCGGATGCGTGTATAAACACACATGTATCTGCACTCCAGAGGCCCACACCCGTGCACGCGGATGCCCATATAAACACACACACACCTGTACTCCATACACAGGTGGACCTCAAAATAGGCCTGACGATGTTTGCATCTTCCTAATACTTCTTGTTTTGCAATCTGCAATGCTGTGTTTTTTTTCCCCCTCCTTTTATACAGAAGACTTAGGCTTCGCTTCCTCTGCCCATGAGCTGGATTAATAGTTAATGATGGCTTGGGAGGAGAAACAAAGTCTGTGGGGTGTGATCAGAGATTAGTCTTTTAAAACACAGCTAAACATTTTGTCCTCGGTTTAGCTTTCTCAGCTTCCCGCTGGACCTCCTGTGGAGACCACATGCTGGAGTTCAGATCCGACTCCCTGCCCTGGGCAGCAGAGCCTAGACTCCCGGGATGGGCAGCCTCCCTGCCTGGTGAGTGGCGAGGGGAGTGCCCTGCTTCTCAGGGGCTGTGCTTCACTCTCTTCCTGTGAGCAGGGTGGCATGGACTGGCCTGCTGCTGGAGACTGATCAGGGAGAGAAGCTAGGAGAACACCTCCATCATGTCGTCTCTGTCACGGGGGCAGCTCTGGGCAGGCACCAGCAGTTAGCGGGACCACGTGGCAGAGAAACATGAAGCTTCCAGGGACAAAAAGTCTGTTCTCTTCCTGGCAGGACATCCTGGCAGAAACAGCATGAGATGGCCCTAGAACTACAACCTAACGGGATTGGAGCAGGGCACAGCATGGCTGTGGCTGTGGAGGTGCTCACGGAAGCTGGGGCGGGGAGGCTGTGCCTTGCATTCCTCCACTGCAGGCTGCGGGAGACATGGGCTCTGCCGAGGACATGGCGTCTTCCAGAGCCCACGTGGGCAGAGGGGCCATCCATCCACTCTCTGTGCAGTCCAGACACAGTGCAGGGATGTCTCATGTCCACGAGATAGCAGGGGAGGGACACTGGGTGCTCCATGCAGGGCTGTGACTTCTGTGCTTACAAGCAAGAGAAACCATGGGAGAAAAACGGCATTTCCTGGAGGCCCTAGGGGTCTCGGGAGCTGAGGGAATGCTGGAGAGAGGGGCCAAGACTGGCAGGAACCAGACCCCCCAGAGCTCTAGGACAGGAAGTCCTGGAATGTGTGAAGACACCTCTGTTGTCAAGAAACAAGCCCACCGCCTCTGTTTTCAGACTCCCAGGACAAAGGGTTTGACTTTGTCTAGTAGGAAGGAGACAGCACCTCTCAGGGAGTCTGGGTGCTGCAGGGCAGCAGCGGAGCCCGAGTGCCCCCACCTCGCCCTGAAATGATCGTTGCTCAGATCCCCCGGGAAGAGGTCATGTTTCCAGGGCCTCTCTGTCGTGGTAGTTTTCTCCTTGCTTGTGGCTTTGGGCTCACAGGAAGGATGTCCTCAGATCTGTAGTCGCTGAGTCCTCAGGGGAACAAAGCCACCACCGCCAGCTCCCTCAGTGATCGCAGCCCTCACTTGCAGGAAGAGCCCAGCACTGGCCCTGTGTGGTGGCTGCCTGGCTGTCCAGGGGATGTACTTCATTGCTGCTGCCTTTATCTCAGAAAGAAGCCCTAGTGCAGAAGCAGGCCCGCATGGGCTCCGGGGCACAGTGACCATCCGGTGAGGCTCCCCTGGGCTGCAGCCTTCCACGCAGTTACCTTCCAGCCCTGCTAGCTTTCACCACCATCACCACGTTCACTGCTCCTAGGAGCTGTGCAGCTGGGGGTGAAGTTTTGCCTTTCTCGATTTCCCCCTCCATTAAATGAATGGTTTTAAAGGGGAGGGAGGGGCAGGCACTGTGTGTCCCTCTCACTCTCCCCTGGGCCTCTCTGGCACGGTGGATAGAGGGATGGGTGGAAGGAAGTTCGAACCTTCAGGGTCATCATGCAAGCCAGCCCCCTGGAGAAGATGTGCAAAACCTTGTGTCTGGGCAAAATCAGTTATCATCCGACCCCACCCAGGGATTTGGCAACAGGGCGATTAAGCAACACGTCTTTGGGATACAGAATAGAATAACAGGCGTAATCCATCACATGTCACTACTGCGTCTAAAATACATATGAGAGGACTTTGTATGTGCCAACAGATTATGAAACAGGACAGCCCCTAAATCACTGGCCTCTATTTGAACTTACACATATTTTTAATTTTAAAAGTGTTTCAGCCAGTAACTCTCATAAGTGAAGTTATAACAGTTTGACAAAATAGAAGAGTCACTGAGCTGGACAAATATTTTCCTAATGGTTTTGCTTTTTTCATTCCTTTAAATATCAAGTAATAATATTTTTAATGTTTTTGTAAACATGAGATGTTTTAATGCTTGAAAAATTGTGTCTCATAAATAAGCTTTATTATCTGTCAAAAAGGATGAAAATATAACTTTACATTTCTGTTTTAAAGTAATTTTAGTGCCTATTAGCTATAAAGTAACAGTTATATATAATTTAGAGTATGTAGTCACTCGAAACAACTTGACATTTTCACACAAACACAGAACCATAATAATAGTCTGGGGATTTCATTGGAAGTATGCACCACTACAGGATATTAAAATAACTTATGGCGCACTGTAATTCTTGTTTTGTATTTGGCCAAGTAGTTGTGAAGCGGGCTATAAAGTACTAAAATAAAAACCTAAGCTCCAACTCCAGTGAAGCTGTGTTCTTAAAGTTATAGTCATCTTTTGAAATGAAGTGTGATTAACCCGGTTGACGTTTCTTGGTGTCATCTTTGACTTTTTCTTTCTTAATAATATTTTCTGTGTCAGTGACAAATTCTATTTATTTTAGCTTATTATTTGAGACAGGGTAATTGCTTCTCTACAGCAAAAATACTGGTTGTGTGCGGTTGCAATTCTGCTCTTAATTGACAAAGAGCAAATGACTGACTTGTTGCTTTTAAGAGGATGTGGAAGAAATTTTTGCTTTGGCTAAAACAAACAAACAAACAAACAAAAGCCAACCTTGTGGTAGCTTTGTCTGTTTTAATTTGAGTGCATAAACAAGACCCACTCGTCAACTAGCAAATGGAAATGTACATAAGGGTCTTCACATCACACGAAACGGAGCATTAGATCACATTCTGCTGGTTTGAAGGACAGAGAAATCGGATTCAGCCTGGTTTCAAGTACATCTTGAATATTGTAAAGCATACATAAAGAGAATATTTAACCTACTTAAAAGAAAGACCATTCACTGCGTCATTTATACAGCTGATGCATGATTATGCCTCATTAAAGACTGCCTGACATTTTCTTCTTTCTGGCAACACATATCACTGTACGCCCTTGAATAGAATGAAAAGGCATTTCTTTAAAATACCCCTTAATTGTACTTTTGCATTGATTTTGATTGGCCTTTTGCCTGTTGGTAAGGTCTCATGGTATCACTGGGAGTGGTGACACAGTAAGTGAAAACTCAGCCACAATAACCAGCTCTATAGATTTAAATATTATTCCTGAAAGGCCAAGAAAAAAAATAATTTTTGCCTGGTTAAAGACGGGTGCCATTTATAATCTACATATTGCAATTAAAACCACTCAAGGATTTGACTTCTGTTAATTTTAATTGAAGTGGTACGCGGGTAGGGATTAGGTGAGTGCGCAGATGTGCAGGGAAATTAATATGAACCCAGAGAAATGTCTTTTCTCCATAAAAGGACTGACCGACTGTTCACAGATGGAATTTGAGAGGACCCTTATTGAATAAACCAGTAGGGCTCACTTGGGTCATTTCTGTAGCAATCCCATGTACTTTATGTTGGAAAAGAAATGCCCCTTTCTTTTTCTTTACAAATTATTCTCATACCTGATTAGTTAACGTCTTTAATTTGCATTAGCACACCTAAATTAAAGTAAAAACAAATTAGTCCAATAAACGTACTTTATAGAAGATGGCTCAAGGAGGTTGACAATTTTCAGCTAACAGATATTAATTAGGAATATTAACCATAGAAGTCTCTGGTGTCAGCTGACATGTTGAGAACAAAAGTAAAACAGAAGAGAGAGGAAGGGGACCCAGTTTGAGATATGTAAGATCTTTCACATGTAAGAATTTGTGAAGAATTGGGGACAGTGAAGTAGACGGCTCCTACAAATATTTACATGAGGCCTTTTCTAGTATTTCCAGAAACTACAGTGACTATCTCAGAACAGGTGTGCCATAAAATGTTCTGAATAAACAAAAAGGTGTATTGATATATTAAATTTTAAATGTTAACACAGATTTTTCATTACCTTTAAATAAATAATAAAGGATATGCAAGTTGGAAAACATACCACCTTAAAGTTCAATAATTCGTAATTTTTTACAGCACAATATCTCATTCTCTGCGGAATGTCACATAAAAAGAAACAAAAACTAAAAATTAAAATAAAGTCCCATGGTAGCCAACATGAAATGGTTTTAATTCTTAAAACAGATCTGATACAATGTTGAAGAGAGGGAAACGCAGCCTGAGATAAAAGCCTAAAAAAAATTATTATTAATAGCTTTCTCTAGGGAGGTGCATTTTTATATCTCCCCGTCCCTGATTCTTGTCATTTATTTTAGAGCAGGTGCAGAAATGACTGCAGAGCCGAGCCCTGTGTCGGGCTGAGCTCCCTTGGCCGGCACCGGAGGATGCTGCCGGGCTGTGGAGGTAGAGACCTTGAGATTGGCCCTTCCCTCTGCCGTGCTCCCCTCCAGCCTTTGACACTAAAGATCCCATTCGACCTACAAGCAGGTAGCCCCATCTTAAAGAGATAATCCATAACGTGCCCATCAGTTTATAAAAGTGTTTATTTCTGAAGTTTTTAGACCATTTTCAACTCTTGGGTGTGTTGGAAGGGCACGTTCACACCCAGTGAGAATAATGATACTCCCTGGTCACCGCATCCCTCTGCAGGCCTGAAAAGTGGGGGGAAGGCCATGGTTACATTCCAGTCACTTAAGACTCTGAATTAAACCTTCTGACTTTCTGACCAATGCTCTGGCTTTTGGACTAATTAACGTATTCGTTAAAGATCACATTTTCTCATTCCGAAATAGAGGCAGTTCTAATAAACCCAGAGATACTTGGCACAATTAGGAAGCATTTCAAGTATCTCTTTTATGAATTTCACAGTTCTCCCAAATTCTTAACTTGAAATATCATTAATGCAATGTTGGAGTCTGAGTTGGTAGGTTTGACATTGGCAGAGAGGTTGAGTTGAATCCTAGAGGGATTTTCAGAAGTTAAAAAAATCCAAAAACCATTCATCTTTTCTACGTATATATTTTACTAATTGGCTGAATGTTTTAATTTGATTTCCCCCCCTGAAATTCTATCACATAAAAGCGATCCAATGGAGACCCCCTTGACTTTCTCACCATCTGTCAGGACTTGTAACAGGAAACAGGAAAAACGAGATTCTTCTGGGCAAATAAGTGAATTCCAGTTCTGGGTCAGGTAATATGGGAGAATTATGGAAACTCAGGTCACTAGTATACCCAGCTCAACTCTCCCTAAGGGCTGTGGTCCTTGGCACTTTCTTCTGCAAGGGACATAGCTGGTTGGTGATGTCAAATTGCGTTGTTCATAACCCTTGAGTTGCAACAATGCCCCTTTCTGTTGAGATAACTTCAGATGGTAGGTGAGAGTAATACTAGTGAAAATAGCATTTGCAACATGTAGTCATTGTAGAATTGGTAACTTATGGGTAGCTCCCCCTCTATTCAACATAACAAGTTATTATGGCCTCAGGAGATACCAGAGATATGTCATCAGGGCCCAGCTACACTGGCCATAGAGCTGGGGAATTTACCCCCATTGTCTCTAGTTTTTACCCAAGTTTTGTAAGGAAAGTGACATTATTTTATTTCTTGATTAGAATATTGAAGAACAGAAAGAGTCCCCATTATGTAAATAACTCATTATGTTCTTTATTGTCTCTGGTCTAAAAATCTGGGCAAAGTGATTATTCTGAGATTTAGTACCAGCTTCAACTAGACTTGTCAATTTTCTTTCTTCAGAAAAGAGGAGGATCATTTAAGAACATACCTTCTACCCTCTGTGACTGTTAGAAACCCACAGTCATATTATTGCTCCAGGGCAGTGTAACAGTTAAGAGACTGTTGTGGCGTAGTGGTTGCTGCAGTAACAAACTCCTCCCAGATCTCAGTCTTCAGCTGGGGTGTCTTTTTTGCTCATGCCACATGCCCCTGTGGGCTGGCCAGGACTTGGATGACCAAGCAGGTCCTGTCTAGGACACTCCAAGTCCCATGGCCCAGGGGGACAGGACACAGTGAGGACCACTCACTCCTAAAGCGTCTGGGAGTGGCACGTCATTTCTGCCAACATCTCATTGGCCCAAACAAGTCATGTGACTTGTAACTGAAGAGAGGAAGAGAAACGCAACCCTACTGTGTGCCCAGGAGGAGGGAGAACAAGAATATTTGGGAATAGCTGCAGTATCTATAATAGGCTAGGAAATTCTTACCCCAGCTCCTGGAAGAATGACCTCTACCCCTCACCGAGCTTCTGCTATCTTCCTTGAATCTTTACCCTGCTCTACTGTACGCAGATTTTGATGTTATCAGTTGCTTTAGATATTTGGAGATTAAGCTACGTAGAGTATCACACACTAATAGGTAGGATGATAATTAAATCCAGCCAGTTGTTCATTCTCAAGTCAGCTCTACCTGTTTCTGCACATGGCGGCCCTCTATCATCTGTGGTTTCGTCTCAGTATTACCTCCTAATGCTGTTTTGGGTTGGTTTTGGTTCCCTAGGATGGGCAGGATGGAGGGTCTTCTGGGCATGTAGCTATGAGGCAAGGAGGGGAGATGTGGACCTGGCTCCTGTGTCAGGAGTGCTGAGTTGCTAAAGAGCCTTGGGAAGCATTTGGAACATGTGAGGACGCAGGGCCAAGATGGGCAAACGTGTGTTTGACAAGCAATACCGCCTCGGACTTGTGGCAATCTGTGCAGTCTGACTCCTTTCCCCATGGCAGTGTTTTGGAGGAAAAGCAAAGTGGGGACGCTAGTGGGGTGTTCTTTCCTTTGTAGCATTCTTCCAGGAACTGATAATATACTCTAGATTGCAAAACCCTCCTTGTATTTTTTTCTTTTTCCCTCTTTGTTGACTTCCTAGGACAGGTGGGAGTGTCCCCAGGGCAGACACGGGGTCCTTCGCTGGGCCGGCACACCACACACATGCCGTTGAGTGGCGCCTTCTGCTTGCTCCCGACTGTCTCTTTTCCTCGCACTCTGGATTTGCTGTGCTTTCCATTGTCACACCAGCCACAAAGGGCTGAGAAGGCTGTGGCACAGCTTACAAGGGTGGTGCAGCACCTGCCGGCCAGGCACCCGTGTTCAGAGTCCCTGCTAAGCAGGCTCCTGGCTGCCCACAGAGACGTGCAGGGGGACCCTTGGAGGAAATGCTGCTGCTTCCACACACGACACGACCATCCTCTTTATGTGGATGACATGCGGAAGTGAAGGATGGTTTAGGAAGAATGAACAATGTGTGCAAAGTGTGTCCAAGACAGTGAGAGCATTGCACACTCAGGAGACCACGAGTGATTATTCTCTGCACTGCAGGAGATGACAGCGTGTGGGGCACCGTGTCCTGGGCCAGCTGCTGGGCCAGCTGCAATCTCACCTCCTCCACTTATAAGCTGTGTGATGTTGAGCAAGTTACTTCACCAGGCTGGGTTTTACTCGCCTCATTTTAAAAATGGGAATCATGAGGGTACATTCCTCCCAGCGTCCGGCCAGCGTCAGACGCCTCAGGGGTTCATACACAGATGGTCTTTGGCAACCGGGGAGTGGGGGGTCCCAGAGCTTTCACCTTTTTACATTTCCCCAAATTCTGGTTCGGTTATGAATATTTGAAAACCTGATAACTAAAACATTTCCACAAAAATAAAATGCGGTGGTTCTTTCCCGCGTATGTAAAAGTAAAGTAAAGTAAAAGTAAAGCATCTGAATGTCAAAGAGACGACTGCATCCCCGGCCCTGTGCCGAGATGTTCCGAATGGTTTCGGTGTAGCCTCCTAGTCACTCTTCAGTGAAGGGCTCTGGTCATTACTCAGCCAATTTGAAATCACACTCTGTTCTGTTTTGTAACCTGCCATTAGTACTTGGCAGTAGATTTTGACTATTTCCTTATGTGAGTAGATATTCTTCACGTGACTCTAAAAGATAGAAGAGAGACTCGTCTATGGAAAAGAAATAACAAAATTCATTTAACTAGCCCCAATTGGACTTTTAGGTCATTTAAAAAATTTTGCCATTATAAATATCGTTGTGATGAATGACAAGGTACATAATTATTTGCAATTGCTTTTGCCTGTTCCCTTAGGAAGAATTCTTAGAAGTGGAATTCCCTGTTTAAAGGTTGTGCCCAATTTGAAACATTTTAGAAAATTGCATTTCAGAAAGATTACATATACAATAATACTCCTATCAGCAGTGCGTGAAAGCCCATATTCCCTGTTCCTCGTCCACACTGGGCATCTTGGGTTCTTTAGTTTTGCAGATTTGATGTCACGGAAGCGACGTTTTGTTGCTATTTGAATTTGCGTTTTAGGATGGTGTGTTGTTGGCTATGGGGTTTTCTTCTCTTATGAATTCTTGTTCCTGGCATTGGTCTCTTTGTTAGTTGGGGGTATTTATTGTTTTCCTTTTAATTTGTGAGAATCTTTTACAGGTCAATAATATACTGATATAGCTTGTGTTTTCCCATATTGTTTATTTTATCTCTTGTATAAAACATGTATGTGTTTAATTCTATCACCGGTTTTACCTTATTTTTCTTGATTTTGTTTTGATAACACTGTCTTTTGCTCCAAGTTCAAATTTATCTATAGTTTCCTCTTCTTTTGTGTTTTTTTTTTTTATATTTTACTTTTAAAAGGCTTTAGTAATTAATTTGAATGTTTTCTGAGAGAGGAATTTGACTTAGTTTTTCTCTAATTAGTCATTTGAACGTATACCATTTATTGAATTGGACTTTATCCTTTAAAGCGTTACTGTTATCACACTAAATGGTTACACGCACTCCTGCTAGGGCTTTGTTCTTGCCAGTTGATAACTGATTTGCCTCACTGTTTTAGCTGTCACAGCTTTATGGTTTATTTCCCCATCCAGGGACTTAAATCCCCCTCTTTTTATTTCAAACATTTTTTGATTGTTCTTCCTTATTTATTTCCTAGTTTAATTTTAGAATCATTTTTATGATGAAAAAAGTCCCATGTGGGGTACAAATGGAATTAAATTTATAAATTAGTTTGGGAAGATTTGACATATTGCCGTATTTATTATTAATTTTTCTTGTACATGAACACAATATAATAATTCAATTTGTTTAAATAACCAGATTGGCCCTTGATGGATTTTGCAGACGACTGTAAATATTTTTGTTAAAATTATTCCTCAGTATTCTACATTTTTTATTTCTATTGTCCATGCAATCTTTTTATTTTTCACTTTTTTGTTTTGATGTAGGGAAGATATACATTATTTAAACTTGTTTTCATCACGCTTCTAACTACATAGTAAGTTGTAATGGGTGTGCAGGTCACTGCTTTGTCTCCAAGGCAGACCCCCCATGAATAATGGTTCTTTTTTCTCCTATGTTCTGGAAAATATTCCTATTTTTCCCCGAACTAATAGATTGACTAGAAAGATACAAATGTTCGCATTTTGTTGGAAATTTCTTTGGGATTTCATCATTAAGTATATTAATGTATATGTTTATTATGTTGAAGAAATAACTTTTTATTCTGTTGCTCCAATGCATTTTAAAGCCATTAACTGAAATAAATACATGAGTTTTTACCTTTTGAGCTATTGACACGAATAATTAGATTAACAGACTGTCTTGAATTAAGCTATCCTTGCTTTCCTGGAACAACTGATCTTTTGTCATTTCTGCAGTAAGAGTTAATAGTTTTCCCTTCCCCTTCGTATTCCCTTGTTCCTTATGCCAGCTAACCAATGCCATTGAACAGTCTGGTTTGTATTGCTATCCATTTGTCCACCCATCTATCTGTATATCCAAAATACACACATTTTGATTTTGATTATGAAAATGGGACCCTGCTGCAACTTGATCTTTTTAAGCTAAGGATACATCATGAATATCCCTGGGGCCAATAAATGATGCAAAACAGATTCTTGAAAAGAATTATTTAATATTTATAGTGGTTTTTGTTATAGGATAGTTAATTTAATCATTCCTTTTTTTTTTCAAAAAACATAATTACATAGGTGAATATGCATGCTGAAGTTTTTATTGAATAGAGTGTATTTCCAGAAGTAAAAATGTCTAGCTAAAAGGAAATGTGAATTTAGCACCTCATAGATAACGTTAGTTTATTTCCTTTAAAGCTTCGTGATGATTTATTCTCTCATTTGCTTTGCCTGAAAATGTCCTGTTCTTGCTGTCCTGGCGGGCACTGAATGCCCCGCTGTTGGTAAGCCATGTCCGCACGGTGAGAGACAAGTGGCATCTCCCTTCTGCTTCAATTCATGTGATTTTGGCCGTGTATTTACCAGTTTTTGGAATTTTCCCTTTCGTGAATTGTCAGTCCAGATATTTGTCCGTATTTTAACTTTCCTTCTCTCTTCTATTGATAAAGGTGTAGAAGTTCTTAGTGTACCGAGGACCCTGGTATTTGTCTATAATATGAGAAGTCGAGGAGGTTGTTGGCTGCCTTTTTATGTGTGTGGAATCACAGGGCATGTCGCTTTGAGAGACATCTGCCAGGTGAACTGTGTCCCTCATTTTCTTTATTATTTCCGGGTTTTACTTGGGAAACTTATTTCAATATCACTGCTATACAGATATGATCTTAAAATGGAACTGGCCCATCTAGCTATCTTATAACATTTGTATCGAAATTTCAGATGGATTGTCATTTTAAAAATTACAAAATGGGTTTAACAAAGCCAGGCTTGTGGCTCATGCCTATAATCCTAGCACTGTGGGAGGCCAAGGTGGGTGGATTGCCTGAGCTCAAGAATTCAAGACAAGGCCGAGCAAGAGTGAGACACCCTCTCTAAAATAGCAGGACGTTGTGACAGTGCCTGTGGTCCCAGCTACCAGGGAGGCTGAGGCAAGAGAATCTCTTGAGCCCAAGACTTTAAGGTTGCTGTGAGCTGTGACACCAGGGCAACAAAGTAAAATTCTGTCTTTAAAAAAAGTGGGGGGGAGGGCTTAATAGAGAACTAGATTTTGTATTCATCATATTGTTTTCCTATATTTTATTTTATTTGTTTATTTATTTATTTTTGTAGAGACACAGTCTCACTGTACTGCCCTTGGGTAGAGTGCCGTGGCGTCACACGGCTCACAGCAACCTCTAACTCTTGGGCTTATGTGATTCGCTTGCCTCAGCCTCCTGAGCAACTGGGACTACAGGCGCCCGCCACAACGCCCGGCTATTTTTTTGTTGCAGTTTGGCCAGGGCTGGGTTTGAACCCGCCACCCTCGGCATATGGGGCTGGCGCCCTACTCACTGGGCCACAGGCGCCACCCCCTATATTTTATTAATTCATTGATATCTGACTTACTTATCTCCTCTTATTTCTGAGCAAAAGGCATAATTCATCAATTCTCAATTTTTGTTAGTAATTAAGTTCTAGGCTAATGGATTGCCCTTGAAATTTCTTCACCCATAAGATATAACTTGCCTAGGTTTTATTTTCAGTCACAACCTTTTTTTTCCCCTCTAACATCTTTAGATTCTGGTGCTGGGCTTGATTCCGTGTTCCGAGGGTCATTCGAGGACATCTTCCATCACTGTCCTGTGTTGAGAAACTCTGGCAAACTGCAGAACGTGCTTCCTTTCTTCAACTTGATAGAGACTCCATAAATGCAGCTATCATCTATAGTTTTTACATGAAACGTTGTGCACTTACTCAATCAGCAAACTCAGATCATTGCTGTTGCTTTACTTATAGACAGTAACACATGGGATAATTGCTTCTGTTCCTCAGAGGGACGAGCGATCTATCCTGACTGGAAGTTTATTTCTGTATTTTTTTCTTTTTATTAAGTCATATACCCATGGATCATGAATACATTTATGTTTTTGTGCGGTAGAATGTGTTTTTTTTTTAATACCATTTGGAATGGTTACAACAAACTAATTAACATAGCTTTCACCTCATTTACTTAATTATTGTGTTAAGACATTTATGTTCCGTACTTGGCAGCTTTGACTTGTACCCTTACAGTATGCTCCATATATTGTCCGTTTTGACTGTTGTCTGCCCTCACTTTTCATGTTCTTTTCTTTTATCATTTTCATTTCTTTGTCCTTTCCCTCTCTGTTTAAAAGAGAATCTCAAGTCCATATGGCCATTAGCGGCTACATGATCTGTTGTTCACTGTCTACAACATGGGTTTGAATCCTCTTACATTTTTAATCTTTTTGTATCTCTTTCCTCATTCATTTCATCCTTTCTTTTCATCCTTCTTCTTTCATAATCTTCTTCTGTGATCTTGCCTTTTTTGACGTTTCTCATTGAAGGTGAATCTTCCACTCCTTAACTATGCTTAGGAAGCAGCAGGACCTCACTTCGGGTTTCTCTTGTCATTCATACCCCGAAGACTCCTCTATCCAAGTCAAGAACAATATCTGCATGATCTTACTGTGTTGAGCTTTTAAAGTTTCCTTAAGTTGTATTTTTTCTCTTTATTCCTTATTAGAAAAAAAAAAAGAAAAGAAAGAAAAAGCTCTCCACTCTCAATGTTTTGGCCACCCCGATAAATGACCTGAGACCACCAGCTGTCTCCACTGGTGGAAGGAAGGTGGCTGGACCCAGGGTCCAGTTCAGTGGGTCAGTTCTCAGGTGCCTCTGCTCAGGGTCTTCCTACCCAGTATGCCGAGCAAACCAAGGATACCACACCCTGCCCTTCCCGCCCCGCTCCTGGGTTTTACACACCAGGGCACTGCCTGTGCTGTGTCTTCACATTTTGACCCACAATCTTCTGGGAAGTTCTGACTTTTAATTATTATAAGACAGCTGTTATTCGGGCTTGCTTTAATGTGCTCTGCTTGGAGTGGATGGGGCCATTTTGTAAGGGTTCTCTCTTTGTTCCCTGGCACCTTCCTTATGAAGCACAGCCTGAGTTTGTCATGAGGGAAAGCCTGGAGAAACAGGTGTTGATTTTCTCTTCTCTTCTCTTTTCTTTTCTTTTTTATTTTCTTTTCTTTCTTTCTTTCCTTCCTTCTTTCTTTCTTTCTTTCTTTCTTTCTTTCTTTCTTTCTTTCTTTCTTTCTTTCTTTCTTTCTTTCTTTCTTTCTTTCTTTCTTTCTTTCTTTCTTTCTTTCTTTCTTTCTTTCTTTCTTTCTTTCTTTCTTTCTTTCTTTCTTTCTTTCTTTCTTTCTTTCTTTCTTTCTTTCTTTCTTTCTTTCTTTCTTTCTTTCTCTCTCTCTCTCTTTCTAATAGAGCTCCATTTATCTTATATTTTGTGAAGATTTTTCCTGAATTCTGCCATTAAGTTCTCAATTCATCTTAATTTTCAGAAGTAGAGTGGTCCTTTCAGGAATTTTAAAGTCACTTTGTAAGTGTCTTCATGGGTATAAATCATTTATTTAACAAATAAATGTGCTAGTTTATGGGAGTATAATCTTCTCAAAGCAGGGTTAAAGATGGTTATGGGCTACATCGTGGCTGCTTGCCCGGTGCCATTTTAAACCAGAAGTGTACTTAAAAATACCAGAACACTGCCTGATACGAGGAGGTGTGGATATTTTTTTCTTCTTTCCTACCACACTCTTTTTGTCTTACTGTGAGGAAGGCAGACTTTACATTCCTTTTGGATTCTTATTACTAGAGATGCAGAAGGAAATGTTGGTGTGCACACAGGTGTCCATATGGATTCTGGTGATTCCACTGATAGTAGAAAACCTTTGATGTGACCATAAGATATTGATCAATAAACCTGAACTCTTTCTGAAAAATAGCGATAACCTTATACATGTTTTTGGAGATTAAAGGGAGAGAATAAGTTGAATGATTTCAGGTTTTAACATCAAAAAGTTTCAAGACAGCAAAACCCAGTGTTAGTTTTCTCTAAATAAGGAATGAGGGTACCAGTCAACTGGGCAAGTGCTGGGAATAGAAGAATAAGCAGGCGGATTGTCAGCTGAATTACGATAAGAGGATCCATGTTGTTAAAGATACGGCGATGTAGTCCTTAAAGGCGGCAGTTAGATAAAGGAGAGGCTGGAAGCAAGTCCAGCTCCCTCTGGGATTCTCGATGACAAAGTAACAGATGACTCCAGATGACAATGTAAGAGAGGGAATGGAAAGAAATTATATTAACAAACTGTTGTTGATGGTTATAATAAGATTTCAGCAACCAAATAACCGAACCTGAAAGACCAACGTATTTTTCAAGATTATTTAGAAGGATTCTAGCATTGAGCATGTCAAAAGCTGCAATTATGTCTGAACTCATTTTGAGACTGGCTTCCTGGCATCAGCTACCCAGAGGGTGTCGTCACACATCCCAATGGGGGGATTTCAGTACACACCCAAATCAGACCAAACTCCTCAAACACATTATTGTCATTTGGATGCCTTTCCTCCATGCTGCTCTTATCAATTGAACCAGATTTGCAATTCTAAAATAATAATGGGGATTGCCAGTTTTTAAAAATTCAGTGTACTCAAAAGGAATTCAAAGAAGAGTTTGTAACTGTCCTTAGAACAGACATATTTATGTCACCTCAAATGACAATGCACAGTACTTAGAAAGCTTAAAAATATATTAACCTTAGATTTTAAAATTCAAAAATGTTATAAAAAACAAAAATGTTGAATCATACTTCCCCTGGCCATTATTTTTCCTTTATAAAATGGCTATGGATATGTATTAAGTTTGTAAATATAGGAAAAGCATAAATCTCTTATAATCGGCATGGACCTTCAGTGATAGCTTGAAAGACTCTCTTGTTCTTAGTTTAGAAAAGCTGTCTTGCTTTTTGATTAACATTTGTTCTCATCAGCCTGAAAAATGACAGGAATTGTGAATTTGCAATATATTTTGATGGTTTATAAAACTGCTGTAATACATGAAATTAAGTTTCTTTGAACTTTAATCTTCTGACCATGTGGTTGTTGAAAATCAGTTGTTTAGCTCCAGGTTTCTCAGCTTTGGCACAACTTGCATTTGGAAGTAGGCGACTCTTTGTCATGGGGCTTCCCTGTGCACTACAGGGTTCAGATGCATCCCTGGGCTCTGCCCGCTGGGTGCCAGAAGCATCACTCCCTCTCCACGGATAACAACAAAAATGTCACCAGGCCTTGTCAAATTTACCCTGGAAGGACAAAATCACCCCTGGTTGAGAGCCACTGGGCTAAGTCATCAAGTCCCCCTCTTGCCTATGTGAGTGTGAACAGTCCCTGAGTTTTCCCACACGCTTGGCTGGCCTATTGTTTAAGTCTGTCACTCACTTTCCCTTAGTTTAAGCACAACTATTGTGACTTTTACTTGATATAATTTCCAACTTATAGAAAAGTTGCAAAAATAGTACGGTGCATCTTAGAATGGGTACAGGTGAAACTTACTAAATGTAGAATACAAATGTCTACATACAGTAACTAAGAAAATGCCATGAAGGCTACGTTGAACAGTTTGATGAGAATATTTCAGATTGTATATGAAACCAGCACATTGTAACCCTTAATTGCACTAATGTACACAGCTATGATTTAACAATAAAAAAAATAAAAATAAAATAAAATAAAAAAAGAAAAATGAGAAGTGATGCTTCCCCAGATTTGGGCATGTTAATCTTTCTAGGACCCAAATAAAAAATTAAGAGAAATGTCCAAATGCCTAAAAATCATATACTAATTACATGTGTGTATACATGTGTGTTCATACTATTATTTAAGAACCAGAATATTAATTGGTTAAAAATCAGAACAATTAATTGTAAATGTCTCCTAGGCTCTGAAAGAAAATACTATTTGCTTAAAAAAAAAAAAATAGTACAAGGAACACATACCATTTACCCAGCATTGTTCATCACTAACTTTTTGTCCCATTTGACTCTTTCTTTCCGTCATATATGTACATTCACACACATGTACACACATACAAGTACACACCTTCACATACATGTATACAACATTGACATACACAAACACACACACGCACACACATATTCACACACACACGCTCATACACACACATATTCTTTCCGCTGAATAGAGAGTAAGGGGTAGTACAGACATATTTCCTCAAAATAAGAAAATTCTGTTCACACAGCCATAACATAATTATTAAAATGAGCAACTTAACACTGATGCCGAGTGTGTTTTCAAATTCAGTCAGTTGTCCTAAGGATGTCTCTAGCAGCTGATCAAAGTCCTCAGAAGTGGGTGCAATGTGTCAGTTTTGGCCCAGACAGTTCCTGAACAATTCTCTGAATGTCTGTCTTCCTGACCTTGGTCTTTCTGAGGAGTATAGACCACTTATTTTATATAATGTCACTCACTTTGGGTGTGTCTGATATTTTTGGAGTGTTTGGGGCAGGAATACAACTGACTAATGCTCTGTTCCCATACAGGTGACAGTAACTCTGGTGACTTGGTCAGCACAGCCCTGCCAGATTTCTCCGTCCTAAATGTGCTGTTTTCCTGGTGGGGATGAAGAATTTGTGGGAAGATACTTTGAGAGGATGTCAGTGTCCTGCTCCTCATCAGAGTTTCCTCCATCAGGCTCAGCACACGTTCATGGGCTCCCCCCCAAACGGCTTGTCACTCTGATGGCTGCAACGTGGGCACTGTTTGTCCCTTGCAGTCAGCTGCGAGGAAGAACTGTCCATTCCCCACATTTACTTATACATTCATTTGCATCAACACAGATGGACGGATTCTTATTGTAATCAATGAATTGTAATCTGTTGCCGTCACTCTTGGTCTATGATCTGGGGACAGACCTGATCGGGTTTGTGTACACAGCTTCCATCATTTTCTAAACTATGCACATTACTTGATATTTAAATAAAAATTTCTAAAGGTCTGAAGTAAATATTCCCATTTCCCGACTTTCTGGCATGAAAGCTGTTCCAGGTCCATCTTTCCCTGCTCCAGCCTATGATCAGTCTTTCAGCCAAAGGACCCTGGTTCCTTTTGGCCAGGAAAGGCATTTGAAATCCCTCACCTGGGGCTTCTTGTGGGGATGCACCCTCAATAAATCACCAGAAAGAAAATAAGGATTCAGTGGAAGAGGCAGGAAATTTGAAAATTGGTTATCTCCTGGTTTTGTTTGATGAACTGCCTGATCCAAATCCATTCCCCATCAGGGCTTCAAGTGCAAGGGCACACAGTCTGCAGTCTGGAGACACCGGTTGCGCCTTGTTTCTCGCAAGAGTTGACTTGGAAATAGCTTGACCAGGGAGCATTTTGCCTGCTCTCTCCAGCAGTGTTTGGAAAGCCATCACACCAGAGCCACCTTCTGTGCTGCAGAAAGGAGGCGCCTGATGGAGGCCGCAGAAATGACAAAAGCACTGGGCAGCTTGCGTCTCCCTGCTCAGCTCCGCGCCCCTTGCAATTGGCACCGTGATTGGCTTCTCCCGGGCCCAGCGCGTGTGGAGGGGAGAGGCCCAGCAGGAGAGTGCGCCTCACTAATTGCATTACGATTGCATGAGGTATTGGGAGGTTTACTATGAACTCTTGGCTTCAGAACACAGGCTGGTGAGCTCCAGGAGCAGTTGGCAGCAGGAAGGGGAAAAACGACAATCATTTGAAGAGTCAGCACAGCGGAGGAGCCAGAGTGTGCGCACTTGGCCGCTGTCTGGCCCAGGCGCGCACTCGGCGGAGCATCACACCGGTTAGAATGTTGGCACGTTCCGGGAGGTATCTTCTCACTTCCTTTGTCTGGTTTTGATTGCAATAGTTTGGGAAGCTGGCAAACAGTTTGGTTTTGTTCTGAATATATTGGCCAGGAGCCTAAGCCATTTCTTTCTTTTTAAACTATTTGAACTTGGACCAATCGGCTAGTTCATCAAGTTAATATACCAAGCCAGAACCACAATTGAAAATATTAAGCTTGCAAAGCTGGATTTTGATCTGATCATTAAATCAACTATTACTATTACAAATGGCCAAACTAGCAGATAGATGTCTCTTAATTGCTCTAGTGACCAACACTGCTTGGCCATTTCAAGCTGCACTCACGCTTGGCCTTTGTCGATGGTAGCCCTCAAATTTCTAAATAAGAATTTAATTCAATTTGAGTTGGGAGTTTCCTAATGATCACAAAATTTTTTCTAAGCTAAAGAACTTTTGTGTATTACCTGTGTGCACCCCTGGGAGAAGGGCTGTTTTTGAGGAGACACACAGAAATATGTTCTCTGTTCCCACATGGCAGCCCAGAGCTTGCCTGACTTCTGGCCATACACCAACACAAAAATCCAGAACAGCTGATCTTTTTAGAGCCAAATGAACTTCTCTTCTCATTTGAACATTTACTTCATACCTTTAGAAATTATTTAAATAAATATCAAGTAACGTGCATAGTGACTGACAAATATAATAATGAATCTAAGTTAGCCCAATACTTTAAATGTTTACTATAAGATCAAATGCTATTTGACTCCATTTGAGCAAGAAAAAGAAAGAGAAAAAGAAAGAAGCTAATATGGCTCTATGGCAACAATCTCTGATCACTCTGTGGGTGGACAATATTTTAAGGTCTTGCCAGTGAACCAGATGCACTGTTCAATTTATGTACATTTTGGGAAAGGGAATAAAAATTCTGATTATTTTGAAAATGAGAAATAGCAAGTTGGTAAACTCTCAGCAACATTATTTTTGTTATTATTCATTTATTTAAGGTATGTAATCAGAAAAACAATAATTAATATCCTACATCTCTACAGTGATGGCCCAAGAATAAATAAGTATAAAAATAACAGAGCTCTGGGATCTAAAATGTGCGCTTTCAACACAAATGTGATATGCACATAAAAGTTCTTCATTACTTTAAATTGATATTAACTCCTTAGCTGTGTTAAAAGTAGCCCCAACTGAGTTAAAGAATTTTCTAAACAATCAATGCAGTAAACAGTTGTGCCTCAAAAGAGAAAAAATGTCAGCAAAATAATTACCTTGTGGCACTTGATACCCATAATTTCATTTGTATTTAATTAAAAACAGTCAAAACTTGGCTCATGTATAAAAATTTCTTTAGAGCTTGGTGCCCATAGCTCAGTGGTTAGGCTGCTGGCCACATGCACTGGGGCTGGTGGGTTCAAACCTGGCCAGGCCTGCTAAACATCAATGACAACAACCAAAAAATAGCCAGCCATTGTGGCGGGCACCTTCACTCCCAGCTATTTGGGAGGCCGAGGAAAGAGAATCGCTTAAGCCCAAGAGTTTGAGGTTGCTGTGAGCTGTGACACCATGATACTCTACCAAAGGGCAACAAAGTGAGACTGTCTCAAAAACAAAACAAAACAAAAAATTCCCTTAGCTTTGTAGTTTTTAAAATTGTCTTAAGGTTTTTGTTGCCTGGTATATAGTTGACCTTTGGAAATAATCTGGAATCTATTTACAAACAAACTATTGCCTATATTGCCTATAATAGATCTGTTGTTATTTCTTTTTTTATCTCTTTTTTTTAATTAAATCATAGCTGTGTACATTAATGCAATCATGGGGTACCATGTGCTGGTTTTATATACAATTTGAAATATTTTCATCAATCAGGTTCACATAGCCTTCATGGCATTTTCTTAGTTATTGTGTTAAGACATTTGTATTCTACATTTAGTAAATTTCACATGTACCCTTGTAAGATACACCGTAGGTGTGGTCCCACCATACAGTGAATTCTCTGTGATTCAGTAACACAGTGATATAACAGTGCTGGAGGCAAGTTCTTCCATAGCCAACAGTCACAGGTGGGCTCTGTAGAGGACAACTTTCAGGTTGATATCTAGCGATAAGAGCCAGCTTAGTGCTGGCGTTTCTAAGATAATAACATGGCAATATGAGGTATTTGAAAATGAGAGAAGGATCATGAAATGAGAACTAAAGAAGTTACCTGTACTAACCACAGAAAAGGCAACCAAAAGCAGGGTATGCCAGCTACTTGAGTAATTTTACTAGTGGGGAAAACTGAACGTTTTTGTCATTTATTAAAAGTGATCCACCATTTTAGCACTGAAAACGTGGGATATTTCCATCATTCTTTATTCCTTTTCTTCATGTACTCCTCTTATATAAGAGAGACCATTTTGTGTCAGCATAAGTAATGCTATCTGCTGTAACAAACATCCCCCAATTGTTAGTGCTTTAATACAAGCTCATAGTCTGATGCAGTTGGTTGGATGAATGAAACCATTGCCTAATCCAAGGTCACGAAAATTGACTCTTATGTTTTTTAAAAAGATATTTTATCATTTTAGCTTTGGTCACCTGTCAAACAGACATTTGAAATTAGAGTCCATCTTCCCCAATGAAAACCCCAAAATAATAGAGACGATATAGCCACACAAGAACTACAGGGGGAACAAGTTAAGACCCAGCCATGTTGATGTGTGTCCAGGGGAACTGTCCTTGCTATCTTGTAAGTTTTGTTATTCTTAATCGTTTACAAAAGTCTGTAGGAGAAGAAGAAATGATTTGTTTATATTGTATTCAGAGTCTACAAATATTGCACCTGTTTCTTCAGTGTCACTGAATAATCTGAAGTTATTGGGGGGGACGCCCCTCTTTCTTCTTCCCCTTTATATTGTCTTTTAAATGTAGTCGTTTTATCCATGCAAAGCATTGTGTGTGATCTACAAACTTGCATGTACAGCCCAATCATGTGATGCACCCAACTCCTTCCCCAGCCCTGCCCTTCCTTGCCCTTCCTTACTCCACAAGATCCACTCTTCTCAATGAAAAGGAAATGGAATTTTAAAGGATGGTCTTATTAAACGTATACATATTTAGCAGTACATTATTTAGCTTTGTTTATCCTTGGGTCTATAAGATGGTATCCTTCCACAGATAGCCTTGTGGGGCCAGCTTTTGTCACTCACTATTATATTTCAAATGCACACATGATGCCGCAGGCAGCTGCAGTCCTATCATTTAATTTCTGTATACTTCTCTATTGTGTGACTATGTCGCCATGTGTATGCCCCTTCCCCTGGCTGTGGACCTCTAGAGGTTATCTCCAGTGTTTCTGTTAGGAGCAGTGCAGTTGCAGACACCGTTCGCAGGTTTCCTGGGTGTGCACATTTCTGGGGCTCATGGGCTCCAGGAGTGGGATGGCTGTGCAGGGTCCCTCTGAGTTTTCCTCTCACCCTGTTTCTTTTCTTTCCTCCTGCTTTGGTTTTCTGTTTACCAGGGGCCTTGAGGAGAGGGCTCGGTCTTTCCTCCCCAGTGTCCTTCTGGCTTCGCTTCCTCTGTGTCTCAGGTTGAGAAGAGAGCACTGTCACACCAAGTGTGTGTCGTCCTCCAGACTCACCTCTGACCTCCTGGGCTCCAGCAGGGGGAGGGGTGGAATAACCTTGTGTCCATGAGCAACACCTTCAAGGCAGGAAATCACCTGGAGATTGAGCAGGTGGGGAGCATGCGTGCGTCACACTGGACCCCAGTAGAGCAGCAGGGGGAGGGTTGGGATGGTGCCTGCCTTCCTCTGTCACACCTACTGAATGTGCATTTGGGGGAACTCCAGTTCCACCGATGAGGTGGACATGGTTATAACAATGGTGATAGTGGCAGCACACTCTGGTGTAGCCATCCCTTGCCACTGGTGGTTACCGTGCCACATACTTTTGGTACAGCCATACTTTGTTTGATCCCATTTTACTTTATTGTGCTTTCCAGATGTTGAGGTTTTTACAAATTAAAAATTTGTGACAACTCTGTCCTTCAAGTTTATCAGCACCATTTTTTTCAAACATATAGTCACTTCATCTTTCAGTGCCATATTTGTTAATTCTGGCAATATTTCAAACTGGTTTATTGTTATGTCTATTATAGTGATCTGGGTCAGCGACCTTTGATGTTCCTGTTGTAATTGTTTTGGGGCTTCACAAACTACATCCAATAAGGTGGTGAACTTCATTGGTAAATGTTGCTTATGTTCTGAATTCTCTACCACCTGAGGGTTCCCTCTTTTTTTCCCTTTCCTCGGGTCCCCCTACTCCATGAAACACAACTATATTAAATTAGGACACTAATAACCCTGCAATGGCCTCTAAGTGTTCAAATGAAAGGAAGAGACACACGCTTTAAATCAAAAGCTAGAAATGGTTAAGCTTAGTAAAGAAGGCATGTTGAAAGCTGGGGCAGGCTGAAAGTTAGACCTCTTGCGTCAAACAGCCAAGTTGTAAATGCACAGGAAAAGTTCTTGAAGAAAATGAAAAGCGCAACTCCGGTGAATAGCAACAACAAAAAAAATGATAGGAAAATGAAATAGCCTTACTGCTGATAGGGAGAAAAGTTTAGTGATGTGGATAAAAGATCAAACCAGCCACAACATTCTCTAAAGCCAAAGCTAATCAGAGCAAGGCGTCTTTAAGCATATGAGGGTTGAGAGAGGTGAGGAGGCTGCAGGAGCAAAGTTTGAAGCCAGCAGAGGTTGGCTCATGAGGTGTAAGGAAAGAACCCGTCTCCCGAACATAACAGTGCACAGCAGAGCAGGAAAGGCTGATGGAGAAACCACAGCGAGCCATTCAGGAGATACAGGGAAGACAGTTGATGAAGGTCGCTACACTGAACAACAGGTTGTCAATGAGGTGAAGTAGCTTTCTATTGGAAGAAGATGTTATCCTGGACTTTTATGGTGAGAGAGGTAAAGTCAGTGCCTGGCTTCAAAGTTTCAAAGGACACGCTGATGTTTGTTAGGCGCTAATGCAGGCTGATTCAGCTGGTCACCTAAAGTTGAAGCCAATGCCCATTAGCCACTCTGAAAATCCTACTGCGTTGAAGAAGTATGTTAAATCTACTCTGCCTGTGCTCTGTAAATGGAACAACACCCAGATGACAGTACAACTGTTCACAGCATGGTTTAGTAAATATTTTAAGGCCATCATTGAGACCTACTGCTCAGAAAAAAACATGCGTTTCAATATATGACTGCTTATTGACAATGCACCTGATCCCTCAAGAGCTCCCATAGAGATATACAAAGAGATGTGATATGATTTTCATGCCTGTAACACATCATATATTCTGTAGCCCATAGAATAAGAAGTAATTTCTACTTTCAAGTCTTATTATTTAAGAAGTACATTTTGAGCTGGGTGTAGTGGCTTATATCTGTGATCCTAGAACTTTGGGAGGACAAGGTGGGAGAATTGCTTGAGGCTGGTAGTTAAAGATCCATCTGAGCAAGAGCAAGATCCCATCTCTACAACAAATAGAAAAATTATCTAGGTGTGGTGGCCTGTATCTGCAGTCCCAGCTACTTGGGAGGTTGAGGCAAACGGATGGCTCGAGCCCAAGAGTTTGAGGTTGCAGTGAGTTGTGATGATGCCACTGTGCTCTAGTCCTGGCAACTGAGCGAGACTCCCTTTCTAAAAAAAAATACATGTTGTAAGGCTGTAGTGGCCATAGATGGTGATTGCTTTGATGAATCTTGAAAATCTGGAAAGTATTCACCACTCTAGGTGTCATTAAGCACATCAGTGGTTCACAGGAGGAAGCCCAAATATTAGCCTTAGCAGGTGTTTGGAAGAAGTTGATTTCGACCTTCATGGTCACTTTGGAGGGTTGCAGACTTCAGTGGAGGAAGGAATTGCAGATGTGGTGGAAACAACAAGAAAACCAGAATTTGAAGTGGAGCCTAAAGGTAGAACTGCATTGGTGCCATTTTGTGATAAAACTTGAAAGGACGCATAGGGCAGTGCCTGTGGCTCAAGGAATAGGGCGCTGGTCCCATATGCTGGAGGTGGCAGGTTCAAACCCAGCCCCGGCCAAAAACCACAAAAAAAAAAAAAAAAAAAAAATCACTGGTTTAAACAAATACAAAAATTAAAATATTGGGCGGCGCCTGTGGCTCAAGGAGTAGGGCGCTGGTCCCATATGCCGGAGGTGGTGGGTTCAAACCCAGCCCCGGCCAAAAACCACAAAAAAAAAAAAAAAAAGTCTACTGGAGTAGTGATTTTGGGCGGCGCCTGTGGCTCAGTCGGTAAGGCGCCGGCCCCATATACTGAGGGTGACGGGTTCAAACCCGGCCCCGGCTGAACTGCAACCAAAAAATAGCTGGGCGTTGTGGTGGGCGCCTGTAGTCCCAGCTACTTGGGAGGCTGAGGCAAGAGAATCGCTTAAGCCCAGGAGTTGAAGGTTGCTGTGAGCTGTGTGATGCCATGGCACTCTACCAAGGGCCATAAAGTGAAACTCTATCTCTACAAAACAAAAAACAAAAAACAAACAAAAAAAAAACTTGAAAGGACGCAAGGATGCACTTGGATGCACTGTGGATGCACTTAGAAGGTGGTTTCTTAAGATGGAATCTACTCCTGGTGAAGACAGTGTGGATAGTATTGAAATGACATTAAAGGATTTAGAATTTTACATGATTTCAGTTGAAGCAGCAGCAGGGTTTGAGAGGACTGACTCCAAGTTTGAAAGAATTTCTACTGTGGATAAAGTGATAGCAAAGAGCATTGCATGCTACAGGGACTTTTTTTTGAGACAGAGCCTCAAGCTGTTGCCCTGGGTACAGTCCAGGATGCAGCTGATGTCATCGCTGTCTTATTTTAAAGTGTTTCCACATATTTCAGCCACCACCACCCTGATCAGTCATTACCATGGACATTGAGGCAGGACCAGCAAAAGGTTTTATGACTCATGGAAGCCTCAGATGATCATTAACATTTTTTTTTTTTTTGCAGTCTTCGGCCAGGGCTGGGTTTGAACCCACCACCTCCAGCATATAGGGCCAGGGCCCCACCCCTTTGAGCCCAATCATTAACATTTTTAGTAATAAAGATTCTTTTTAATTAAGGCATATACATAGTTTTTAGACATAATGCTATTACATAATGAATAAACTACAATATAGTATAAATGTAACTTATATGTATATGACCATAAAACCAGAATATCTTATGACTTGCTCTTATTGTGATAACCACTTTGTCATCATGGTGGTCTGGAACCCAAACAGCAATAGGTCCAAGGTGTGTCTGTGTGTGGATTCTTTAACCTTATAAGAGCGCTGGGAGGTAGGTACTATAGTATTGTCTCAGGAATATGAACTACCAAGGGGTTGGTAAGCTGCCCAGGGTCACATGGCCTACAAGGGGAAGGTCCAGTGTTCAGCCTTGGTACCCTCTTAAGGACCTATGACCCCCATGGTCACCCCTCACTGCTTCTCCTGTATCATTTACCAACCAGACAGGTGTTTGAAGATTCCCAAGGCTTACAGGGATGCAAATAGCCTGAGACAGAGTCTCTGTCTTTAAGAGACTTAGAGTTTGTTAACTGATATCTTAACTAGCAACCCAGAGCCCTCCCTCTTGGCAATGAGACCTGTAGAAAACAGGATTTATTCTTTCAAAGAAAGGTGATAGTTCCCTCCTAGACTGGCTGGTCAGTTGCAGACTATACTTGACCCTTTAAAGGAGTGGGTGGGTTTTTAAGGGGTCCTGGGTTCCAACTGGTCTGGCTGCCTTTACTCACCACCTTGGTCGAGTTTCATGGAGGGGACCCTGTCTTCTTCAGATGCGCCGTCCCTGGTGGATGCTTCTGATGACCCCAGCTGATTTTTTTTTTTTTTTTTGAGATAGAGTTTCACTATGTCACCCTTGGTAGAGTACCCTGGCATCACAGCTCACAGCAAATTCAAACTCTTGGGCTTAAGTGATTCTCTTGCCTCAGGCTCCCAAGTAACTGGGACTACAGGTGCCTGCCACAACGCCCGGCTATTTGTCCAGGGTTGGGTTCGAATCTGCCACCCTTGGTGTATGTGGCCAGCGCCCTGCTGACTGAGCTACAGGTGCCACCCCCAGCTATTTTCTTTAACTCTCTCAGTATAGCTCATGGAGGTGCTAGTTGTATTTTAGCATTCAAGGTGACTGTATGGCTCTGATGACACTTTGAAAAATAATATATTAATAAAAAATAAAATAAAAATGAAGAAGAAGCTCACATTTCCTTGTTCCTGGTTGAACACAGTGGCAAACAATGGTTCATTCACAAGGGGACAATGGTTCAATCACAATTGTGAAGGTCACCCCAGGGAGAACTTTTCTCTTTTGTCCCCCCCCACCCCCCCGCCATGCAAGGTTGTGTGGCACAAGCACAAGCAAAATGTCTTTCCATTTTAGTATCTTACAAAAGTATTCTGTGACTCTCATCATGAGTCAACCAGAGTAGGCATTTGGTATCTTTAGATATTTATAGAAGAGCTGTCATAATTTTTACCGCACTCCAAACATCCCTGATACCTCTGGACTTACAGAAACAGTAAGCCAAGCTGTCATCTCTACTGTGTTTAGTTGGAGACATTTAACTTTAATTTTTTCCATTGTCTTGAAATTCCAGCAGTATGGCTCTCCATTAGCACAGCAGAGGGGACATGCCTTATTAACAGCAGCCCACAGCTGAGATTGTGCTGGGCTGCCTATGCAGGCTGTGCCCAAGCGATGACCCTGTGCCATCGTCCTGTGAGTTCATACCAAGACATGTGTCTCTGCCCACTGAGCTTTTAGCAACTGGATGTCTGTGGCCTCCTGATTTTTCATGCAGATGGTTCAAACCATCATAATCTTTATAAGTCATTTGTAATATATTTATAGGAAACCATCACTCCATAGCATACCAAATTTCCTGCTTAGGATGCAATGGCAAAAGTCATTAAACATTAGCAGTAATAGTATTTTCACTGTAATAAAGTGTTAATTACTTCCACATGTTAATAGAGTTGGGGGAGGGAGTTTTTGCTATTGTTACTCAGCCCAAAATAATTTCCATGTGATAATTTTCCAGGATATCAAAAACTGAATAATTATGCACTAATTAAGAAAGTAGGGCCTGCTCTAGGAGTTAAGACTGCATTAATTTTAATGTTTTTACAGTCCTTTAATTGGAGAAAGGGCTGTAAATTGGGAGCTGACGCACTGTTCCTCCCTAAGTAGGCCTGCACTGCAATCTGGCTCCTATATACAGCAACCCAAGGTCAACACAAGTTTGCAAAATCCCTCTGCTCTTCATACGAAACGTATTGGTGGTGAAGCGTGCATCGATCACTCTGACAAGCATTTAACTCTCCAAGAGCACATGCTCTGGCTTCTTAAATTATTAATTGCATTAAATACATTTTCATATTGTGGACGGTTTGCTACAAACTGTTTCCTGGTAGGGAGGTGCTGTGTCCCCACAGTTGGGACAACTCACCTTCTGTTGCTGCAGAGGACTCCAGGTAGGCTGGTGGGGCTTGCAAAGGAGCGCGTCTGTCCACCCAGGGCGGGCCCAGGGAAGCAGCCTTGTTGGTAGAGGTCTCCTTTATGCCAAGTTGCTCTACTGTCATGTTTTCTCTCCTTGGAAGGCCCTGCCGACTGGAAGCCGGTTCTCATGAGGAAGGCGTGTCTTCCTCCGTGTCCCCGTGGACACTCCACAGGGATTGTCACTCGAAGCCGTAGCAGTGCAGCTTCTGCCTTGATAACATTGGGTCAGAAAAGGAGGCAAAGAGAGCTAGACATTCCAGAGGGGACCCTGTTTGTGAATAAAAACAGGACTCAGGGCATCATAGTGACTCTTTTAGGAGCCCTAACATGCCATCTCATGTCACTTGTTCTTTGAGTAGCTACAGTGTGCTAGACACTGTGGCAGGAACAAACCCATATCACAAATTGGGCAGAGGATGTGCTGGTGTCAGCTGCCATTGCAGACATGAGCCGTGGAAGGCCGCCTGCCCAGGACACAGGCAGCCTTGACTCTGAACCCGCTGACTCAGAGCCAGGGCTGTGCTAGTGAAGGGCACACAGGCAGAAGCAAGAGCAAGGAGCTTGGGGCCCTCAAGGGGAGACAGGGATTAGGATCCAGGCAAGGGCAGCAGCTCGGAGAGGAGGTGCTGGACTTCCTGACTGTGGTCCACAGACAAGTCAAGGGGTGGCCATGGATGTCGCCTGCCTTTTCAAAGCCGACCATCGGCCTCTCCGAGGGGCTGATCTCCACCCATGTAAAATTGTCTTTGTTTTCAGGCTGGACTTGCTGACCATGGTCCACAGACAAGTCAAGGGGTGGCTGTGGATGTCGCCTGCCTTTTCAAGCCAACCGTCGGCCTGCCTGGGGGCTGATCTCCACCCGTGTGAAATCATCTTTATTTTCAGGCTGCCATTGAACTGATGGAGTCCAAAAAGATGATGACAACAGATCCGGGTTCACACATTTATCACTAACTTGGAAAATGAACATACTGCAATTCATTCTCTCCGTTTGTCCTCTGCGGACATCACTGGAATCCTAGAATGCAGAATCTTCTCAAAGACCTGGATGATTCCAAGGCAAAGCGTTTGCTGAGTGTTTGACCTGGAAGCTTGCTGGGTTTGAAGTGGGTAAGAGTTTGCACTGGTGTGGTGGATGCTAGTGGCCTTGCCCCCGAGGGGAGTGAAGCAGGACAAGGTAGTGACTCTGGTGGGGTGGGCCTGGGAGCTGGGTGGGAGCCCAACTCACTGATGTTCTCACTTAATATTCTTCTTAACATGGAACTTTGATTTGGCCCACGGGGGTCATCTGATCAACCCAAGGAGATAGTCTTCTTATTTTTCCTGAGAACAACTTGTGTACCTCTCACTTAGAGTGATGTTCAGGGTACAGCACAGCTGCTGGGGACAGTGGCACTTTCAGAAAGTCTGGGTCCTGCAGCAGGAGTCTGCCTAGTCTGGCATTCTGGGAAGTGGCCAGTGGAGGCTTTCACAGAGCGGGGATTGGGTCTTTGGTATGTGAAGAGAAATGGGATCTTGTGCTCCAAGGAGCTACAACCAGAGTTGACTTTCAGTCATGTGGGCTTGGTCCTCACATGCCATGTTTTCAGTGACTTTGACACAAGGCGTCAGTCCCAAGCAGTCCAGAGGGCAGACATTGGTCCATTCATCATCAGCACTGAGGGGCAGCGTGCTGGCCATGGACCAGACACTGGCCTAGGCACGGGGAACACCAAAGGGAATAACGAAGGGGAGAAGTGAATGAGCTGGGAAGACGTCTGCACAGAGGTGACAGCAAGATCTGTGGTTCCCACAAGAGACAAGGAGGACGTGAAACCACAAGGTCATGGCAGGCCTGAGCATCCAGGCTTATGGGTGCTGGTCAGGGGTTTGATCTTACCCACCATGAGGTGAGAGCAGTGAGGGGTTTAGGGAGGGGTGACGTGGCCCAAGGTGTGTTGAGTCTACACTGTACAGGGTGGGACGACAGTGACAGGGTCAGGAGACCACCATGCTGTCACGTGAGAGGACAGTGTCCCTCACCATCAAGGTCAAAGTTGAGGTGTAAGAAGGGATCAGATTCTGGGTCTGTAAAAGTTTGGAATCAGGGCAAGGGAGCATTTTGGTTCTACTCCAGACCTGGAGTAGGAGAGGAAGGGAGGGGAGGACGGTGACCCAGGTTGGCAGCTAGAAGGTATCTGCCAAGCTGCTGGTTATTGAGCCTGGTACTCAAATGCAAAAGGGGAGAGGCTGCCTTGGCCAGCCTCTACCGCAGAGGCCGCTTCTGCCTGAACCTGCTGCTGTTGCCGAGGGCTCTCGGTTCTGTGTCAGCCAAGCGGCTTGTCTTGGAGTATCTGCTTAGGAAATAAGCGCTTCCTTTGGTAAGTTAGGTTCACATGAAGGCAGGCAGGAGGATGGTGACATGGCAGACTGTACCTGTCTGCCTGCGGGCTGGATGGCGGGACCTCCGCGTGCGGGAGTGGTTACTCCCTTGTCTTTCAGACTCTCGGGTGGTGTGGCCTATGGGGCTGAGTGCTGACCTCTCTAGCTGTCCACCAGGCTTCTTCTCAGGAGTGCTCACTTGGATGCTTTAAACTGCTCTTTTGATACCAGTTCCTGGAAGGCAGCGGGTGTTGACATAAGCTACTGTTGGGTGTCCTCTAACCTCTGCCGCGGCACCCTGTGAGCAGAGCAGACTCAATGGCCGGTTGCTTGGCAGATGAGCTAATAATTGAAGTAAAAATACAGAGGAAGACTCTTTCCTCATAGAAGAATAATACCTGTTAATTATGCTTATCAAGGAAACCCATTCGTAACCCAGGGCTTTTTTTGATTGTAGAGTCAATGAAAAAAAAAAAATAGGAAGTGAATGTCTTAAAGAGAAGACGTGGCCTGGGGCTAGGCAGTCTGGGTCCGGATCTTCAGGGGCCCTGAAAGATCTATCACAGCTCTAAATACTTGTATTTGGAGTATGGGGGGTATGAACCTTGCAAAATCATTTAATAAAGAGCAAAGGCTGATGATTAAGAAGTACCAGATTACATACCAGCACCTTCAGCTGGGCTCACTAATGCAAATGTTCATTTCTTAAATGCCCCTCTGGTGCGCAGAATTGATTAGTCACGGTCCTCGCCTGATGGTGCTCTCTGGTCATGTGAACACACATCGGCCTATTTTACATGTGTGTGTATTTATGATATAAAGAACACCCATAAACCCACCACTGACTGGAGCCCTGGACTCAGGACCAGTAACCATGACAGTCCCCGTGTATGTCTCCTGTTCTGAGAGTGGCTGCTCTGGTTCACGCTGTCTGAACGTATTTGGGGACAGGCTCCCCTGAGTCCCCAGCTTGGACCCAGGTTCTGCGGCCTCGTGTTTGCGCTCCTCCCTCTCTCCTGGTGGGACACCGTCTTCCATGGCATGCACATGCTTCCTTTGCTTTTTAAAAAATATTAGTTTTTCAAGAATGAGTTTCCTACTGTGTTCTGGGTTGTTAAGTTTTTCCAAAGCACTAGAGAACCTGAACTCAAAGAAGAGGGCGCATCAGGAGACATTTCCGGGCTGTGTCATGGGGACTGTGGGGGGTGTTGCTGGAAGTGAAAATGTGTGGGTGTTTGTACAAAACACGGGTCCACAACACATGCCATTTCACGGGACACATCTGTGCATCGTGCAGACGAGTGATGACTCGGCACAGCTCCAAGAGCAGAGATGGCGCAGCGATCTGGGACCAGTGAGGTGGTGCCATCTCACGGGAGGAGCTCGGGGCCCCTTCGTGCCATGGCTCAGCATCAAGAGTCAAGGCTACTTCCAGGAAGACAGACCAGCATCAGGGTGGCACAGGTGATGAGGCAGCTGAGGGCAAAATGAGGAAGGAGAGGAAATCAGAAATGGGCCATGCAGACTGCTGGCCAGCGTCCCTCAAAGCCAGGTCAAGGGTGTTAGTTACTCAAGGCCTCCTTGTGCCCATATTCATGTGTACCCTGTCCTCATGTTGGAAGCCCACTCCCTATTTTCACTCCTAAGGGAATCTAAAAGGGGAGAAAGCAGAGCTAGAGGGGTTTGTGAGTGGAAAGGATTACCTATGACCCTTGGCAGAACCCAGGGACCCTGCCCCACATGGAGCTGCCCCTTGGGCCTTCCCACTGGGGTGTGGGGGCATGGCTGCCGAGAGGAGCTGTCTGCCTCTTGCTGAGACTCCCCCTTGGCCGTGGTGCCTCTGCAGTGTGTGTGGACTTATCCACGCTGGGCTTATCCAGTGCTTGGTTTTAGCAAGGGGAGATTCTTTGAGAAATTTGAAAGGTTTAGCCTAAGTTTCCGGGAGCAGCATTTGCTGGAATCCTTGATCGTCCTTGGTAAGCACCCTTTGTTGCTTAACATGTCAGTATCGAGAAAAACTTCAAAGCCAGCACACTATTGCAATGTCTTAGCAAATGTTCACTGAGTGCTACTAAATGCTCAGCTCTGAGATCTGAAAGCTGGCCAGATCCAATCTGTCCCCAGGCTGCTCCCAGGATAGAAGAGAGACAGTCGATAAGACCAAAAAGGAAACATGGCCAGTGGTGCTGCAGCCTTGGTGCCACCATATGCGGTGGGTACATTTGCTCTGCCTGGAGAGAGAGAGAAAGGGAATCTCGGAAAGCACTGGTCGGGCAGGTCGGGGATTCCTGGGTATTGTCTGAAAGGGAGGGTTTGCTTCATGGACCCAGGACTGCCCCTGGCTTGATGCTGGTTGTGACTTTAAGGCTGCTTTTAGGCCTGGCATTCTCTGTGTCTTTAAAGCCTCTAGCTCATTGTCTCCCAAACTCATGACCTCCAAATTTCCTAAACAATTAAGAGTCTGTGTGCACATAGACACCTTCCTGGAGTGTTGCCACTTGCATCAGCCTAGAGAACAGATGGGATAACAGGATTACTGGAAAACAAGGGCTGCACCCTCCTTGAGAAGAGGCGCTAGCCTGCTGTGGATTTCGTGAAGTCTTCAGACACCATCTCTGGTTCCAGAAATGGTCAGTGACTTTGATTCACTGCACAAACCAGTCACCCTGGCCAAGAGCCAGTCAGGGTCCTCAGGCTGCAGCAAACTTGAAGATGCCAGCGGGACAGGACACCAAGGATGCCTTGGATCCGTGCCCACCCTGGTTAGTGAGAACTGGCCGGGAGCACCTGAGGCCCCCATTGGCAGGGCTTGTGAATGCCTTTTTAAGAAAAGGCAGGCTGCCAACCACAATGAAATATGCAATTGTCCATCTGTTGCTCAAATGAAAAAAAAAATTTTTCCTTCTGTTGCCAAAAATTTCTCTAACTAATGTCCAGCAGTCTAACCTCAAATTTGGGTGGGGAGGAGAGTAGAGGATTTAAGAGGTTATTATTTGGGGGAAGAAGTTGGACTTGGGGGTGAGGACTTTCGCCGGTATGAAGGAGACAAAGGGAAGATTCGAGATGAATGCCAATAAAAATACTGTCATCTTTTAAAAACAATTTGAGAACTTTATAAATCACCAACTATTTCTTGTCACAAATAAGCCAGAGTCCCGAGAGATGATTGTCTTTCTTTATTCTAGACAAGTTCTTCTTGTCTCTGTAGGCCCCGGAGGGGCAGGGCCTGGGGGCTCCCTCAGTTATTCACTTTCATTATTAGAGAATATTTGTAAATGTACAAGATAAAATAATAATTTTATCAACAGCTTTCTTTCCTTTATAAGAATGTTTTCTTTCTCACACCTAAAACACAATTCACATATCATTCTCTTAAAACTTTGAGAGACTCAAATCTTAATTCTGTCTTATTTCAACCCTCTTCCGCCCCTTTTTATAGTAGGAGTTGCCCTTTGAATCAATTATTTCACTTCTTCTTTTCTGTAGGTGAACATTCATGAATACAGGATAATCCTGAACTTTGCCACAGGAAGCCAGATATGTCAAACAGGGGCTCCACTCTCTGGTCATCGAAGACACCAGAGAAACTCTGGCAGCTAAGAACCCAGGCAGGGGCCAGGTAGGGAGGCAGTTCTGGGCTTCTTGATTGAGGTGGCTGGTGCAGAATCTGGAGCGTTTGCAGGGAGGATTTCCAAGAGGAGTCTGCAAGGATGGAATGAAGTCAGGACCTAGGTGTAGGGGCTGTGGCAAAGAATTCGTTTTCCCTCCCAGGTTTTTCCTCATTGTGTTTACAGCAGGTGCAAGCTGGAGGGGACCACAGGCACCAGGCATTTGTTTGGAATTTACTTCTGGGCAGGTTAAGGAGGTGGGGGGGGTGCAGTCGTGATGGACTCTGGGGACGCCAAATGACACAAAGCCCACGGAAGACTGGCAATGACTGTCTGCCGGCATTTTCCCCAACTTTCCCTCATCTGTCCCAGAAGGCCTTAACTCATGAAACCATTATCCTTTTTTCTTGTTCTTCAGACCCATTCTTTGAGATGACATCCAAGTTCAAATCACTCCCACATTAAAATGTCCTGCCTCAACGGCAGGACTCCCCAGTAGGTAGTGTCTTTGGGAATGTATGTTTTTACTCAGCCTTTACGTCTTCACTTCACTTTTTAGCCCACAACGTACTATAATTTACTAGATTTAACCCAACACCTGCTGATTTAAGGGACACTTTCAACACACTTTCTCTGACAACTGTTCTGTAAATATAACCAAAGTCATTGAATTATAAACTTTAAATGGTAGGTTGATTGTATAGAATGTAAATTATATCTCAAATAACACAGTGAAAAAAATTAACATGCTTTAACATTTATTTGATTTTTTTCAAAATAAAACAGTTACAACATTTTCAACATAAAAGTTTGGTATACTTTTTCAAAAAAAAAAAGAACATGCTGAAAACATGACAAAAAGATAAATTCAACTACATTAAGTAAAAATAGTTATCTTTTTGTTATATATTTAATTTCTACATTATATGCATACGGAGAGAATATTATACATATATTTTATATTTTTATAAATGTATATTTTATAGTTTATAAGTTATTTTATTAGACATATATACATTTTATAATCGCAAAAACAAATTAGGACGTATTTGCTTTCTATTCTTTAAGGTAGGGTGGTATAAAATTGGTATATATTATTTTACTTCTGGATATTTAGAAAAACTTAACATGTGGGCCTTGTCTTATTTTTGTGGAAAGTTTATAATGGAGAGTTCAATTTTTGTTGTTAACATAGGACTATTCCGATTTTCTGTTTCTCCTGGTGTCAGTTTGGTAAGTGGTATTTTCAAAAGGAATTTGTTCAATGTATTTGTATTTTCAGACTTACCCATGGACAGGTGTCCAGAGTGCCTTATTATTTTTTTAGTGTCTGTAGAACTTGTGGCTATCTCCCTTTCTGTGTTCCCGTTATCGGATAATTGCATTTTCTTTGTTTCTTTGATCAGTCTTAGGGCTTAAAATGTTTACATATTTTTCTCAAAATACCAAATACATTTTATTTATTACATGCTTTTTTATTTTTCATTGATTTTTGCTTTCATCTTTACTATTTCCTTTCTTTTACTTTCCTTGGAAATAATTTGCTTTTTTATTTTTCTTAAAAATGATGTGTAGTGTTTGATTTTCAGGCTTTTTTCTTCTTTTCTTTAATATGTAAGTTAAACTGAAAAGTTTTCCTCTGAACATTACTTTAGCGATACCTCACGTATCTTATTGTTTGTTATCTTAAGTTGAAAATAGTTTTAAATGTGTGATTACTTCAATGGTTATTTTTTAGAGTACAGCTTTATTTCAAGCAGTTGGAGGTTTCTTTTGTTTTTTTTTTTTAATCTTTTTATTATTGTTTTCTAACAATAACACGGGTCTGTCACTGTGATCAATATCTGTATCCATATCCACGCCTGTTACCTCATTTGTGCATTCAGTCTTTGAGGAGCAGGTATTTTTATCCTGAGTTTGGCAATGAGGATGCTAAAACTCCTGAGACTGGCTGAATGAAGTCACTCCAAGGACACTATAGCTGGAGAACATACTCTGAAAGCATTCAATCTTTTGCAATCTGTTGAGATTTGTTCAGTAACCTAGAGTAAAGTCTATTCTGGTAAATATTCCAACGACACTTGAAAAGAATGCTTATTTTGACATAATTAGGTCTGGTATTTTGGGTATGCCAATTAGGTCAAGTCTGTTAGTCCTATTGTTCAAATCTTCTGCATGGGTTTTGCTCATTTTATCAGTTTCTTGGAAGGTATGATGCAATCTCCAACGGTGAATGTAGATTTGACTATTTCTGCTTTCTGCTCTGCTCGTTTTGACCGCATAGACTTTGAAGCTGTCTTATTAGGTGCACGCACAGCTTTGGTGGTCGTTTCACTCAGATGCCTTCATCTATTTAAATTATGGCACATCGCTTTATCTCTAGCAATCATACTGTTTTGAAATACGATTTTTCTTATCTGGATATATACACATCAATTTTCTTTCAGCTAGATTTTCTACCCTTTTACTTCAGACTTTCCGTATTCTGTTATTTAGGATATATTGCTTGAAGTAGCGCAAAGTTGGGTTCTTGTTATTTTCATATAGTCTGACAGCTTTTTCTTTGCATTTAATTAGAGACTTTATCCACTTACATTTTGCGTAATTGCTTATGGATCAGACTATAACTCCAGCATCTTAATATTACTTAAATTTGTCTTTTTAAAATTTCTTTATTAGTATATTTAGAAAGTACTTCTTCACCCTAAAAATATTGTCTTCAACAAACTTCCTTCTACCTCAAACTCTTTTCTCCTTTGCCAATCCAACCACCCAGCTATCTGAATGTGCCACATGCTCTGAAATTGCTCTTCCCAAAATTCTCCTCATATTCGGCCCAGTCCTCAGTCTTCCTTGTAAACCTTTCTTCATATAGTTGACCCCAAATATTTATCATTTCTGGCGATCCTTCCTTTGGCTTTCTTCTCTTTTGACTCTTCAAAGGATCCTCAGGTAATCAGATAAGAGGTCCGACAGCTAAGTTCACGAACTCATCCGTGGAAAAGTGTTCCGTGCCTCATTGCTGAGTATCACCACGGTCACCTTCATAGTATTCACCTTGGGAAGCTACGTGTCCATGCCAGCGCCTCGAACACTCTTTAAGTAGATCACAGCTCTGATGGTTACTCCAGAAAAAGAGTTCCAAAATTGCTTTAAAGCGGGACTAGGAGCTAGTGTTGGCACGTAGTGTCCCAGGAGGGGCACTTGGAAGGTGACCATAGTGATATTCAGCAATGAGGTATGAGCACTTTTTTGAGGATGAGTGTGAGAACTTAATTGTCTGATCTTGTGCATTCCCGTGAATTTTGCTCTCCTATTACGCCTTTCCACATGATATGAGCTCTAGACATGGATTTCCAGTTGCTGTGGTTTCTCTGCCAGGAGGTCTGTCCCCTAGGCACATCAAAGTCCACATGACAAAAACTCAACTCATGGATTCTTTTTCTACCTCTGCCAAACCTGGCCTTTCTCCTTTGAGATCTCTTTTTTGGTTAATGATTTCACTCTTAACCTTGTTACCTGAGCCAGAAATCTGAAAGCCATGGCAGGCTTCTGCCTCCTCCTCATTCAGCATAGTTTCCTGGCCAGGCTACTGACCAGCCTCCGAACTGGCCCGAGGGCTCCAGTTTCACCCCTTCAATCACACTCCCCTATGACCAGAGTCATGATTTTCTCTGCCCAGAAGTGATGTTGCCCTGGCATCTTTTGGCTGATCTTGATAATTCCCTCCTGGCACGCCCCCGCCTCTCTCTTACTGGTCCATGTATGGTCCTCACACGTGTTTATTGGTGCTGGACGTGCCACATGCTCACACTGGCCTGCACTTTCCCATGAGACACCTGCTCGGACGTCCATGACGTTCCACCTGGAATGCTCATCTTCTTGGCCATGAGTTCCCATTTCTTTTTGAAACAAGTATCAACTCAAGCTTTACCTCTGCCCTGAAGTCTCTTCTGATCCCAGCAGACCTGTTTGGATGTCTGTTTTCTCCTGTGCTCTCCAGACACCTCGTATGTTCGTCAGGTGTGGCACACAAAAAATTTTTTTTAAAGATTATGGTCTGTCATCCCTGCTGGATCCCAGGTCCTCGGCTCTGTTTCTTCAGCATTGCTCTCAATAGACAGGCACATATTAGGTACTGGATACTGGTTTAAACATTGAAAGAATTAAAAGTATGTTAAAAACTTGTATTACTGGAATTATTTCACTCTCAACTTTTTATTGACAAACAGGTTCAGACATATTTTTTGGTAACACCTTGAAAACAAGTGTTCCAGTTTTCATTTAACTTTCATTATTTCCACAAACGCTTTTATTGTGCACACACGACATTTCATGGCTCTTCTCACTAACAGTATGTCCATGCTGTTTTTTGAGTTGTCTTCTATAACCATGTTATGACTAATCATCTCCATTTCATAGACGAAGACTAATAAGAATTGCTAAACTATTTCATAAAAGTCTTCAACCAGAAAGCAGCAGATTGGAAAATAGATTACAAGCTACTTCAGGTTACTTTTATAATGTTTTTTTGAATTAAAGGGCTCTGTTTGGAAGTCTTGTGCTTAAGCTGATTGGCCAAATGACAGTGGAGGACAGTGAATGACAGTCTGATAAGGCTTGTTTCTTTCCACCCGGTCTAGTGTCGATGGCTGAGTCCTACTTTGACAGTGATCCTGGTGGCTGTTTAACACGGGTCTGTCACTGTGATCAATATCTGTATCCATATCCATGCCTGTTACCTCATTTGTGCATTCAGTCTTTGAGGAGCAGGTATTTTTATCCTGAGTTTGGCAATGAGGATGCTAAAACTCCTGAGACTGGCTGAATGAAGTCACTCCAAGCTGCCTAGATTGGGTGTGGCAACCCCCAAGGGCACCTGGAGAGCTTCTTTGGCACAAAGGACCCTTCTCAGGTTCAGCTGTGAGGCCCCGAAGGCACAGACTCTTTGCCATCCCTTTCTACAGCAGAACCTACCTGGCTTCTGCCTGGTAAGCTGATGTCCCCACACATGTGGGGCAATGCCTGCCTGGATGTGCCCTGGTGTGACGGTCTTCTCCCAAGTTGAAGGAGTAGAAATCCCACTGTTTGTTCTGATGGATCTGTGGGCATGTGGACATCAATGTTGATTCTGCTGCCCCTCTGGCTGGCTTGAAATCTGTCAGTAACAAGGTGCCCCACAGCAAGGTTTGCCTGGATGAGTGATGTTACCCTTCAATGGTTAGAGTAACTTCTCTCCAACAGAGAAGGATCATTTTTTTAATGGGAAGTGTTTCTCCCCCTTTGAACAGCTCAGCTGGGGAGTAAATCAGGTCTCAATGAGAAAACATACCCCAGACATGGCTGGAAAAGGTCTGGGAAGTTGTCCCCTCCTTCACTGTGGGGAGCACAGTTCCCTGTCAGCAGGTGGCCGGCAGACAAGCTGGTGGTGCTTGCATCCCGTCTTTCTTCAGGCTTTGGGATGGCTGAAAAGCAGATCACATGATAGGATGTTTAAGTTTTGTCAATGGATGGACACAGTAACTCCACAGTAATACTTACCTGCAGCAGGAGAAATCTGGATCGTCACTGAGTAGAGTGGAAGTCTTGCCACCATCTGCTGAGGAGCAATTGCTATGCAAGGACACTCTTCCACTCGTTAAGCACCTCCGGGGCCATTGCCCTCTTTGCTAAGCCTGCTTATAAGGAAAAATTACTCTTGTTCCCTTTTTGGAAAAGTATCTTTTCCAGGGTGGATTGTTATTTGTCCAGTTTCACCCGAGCACTAATCCTTTAATGTAAAGAATGATTAGGATGAGTAGTGAGGATAAAATGAGATTAAGAAACAAGGCTCATGACTTAATTCTTAACAGTAAAACTATGAACAGAATCAATAAGACCACGTGTATAATAATGAAGCTAAAAACATCGACACCACTGCCAGGTCTCATTTCACATGAAATGGGAGCTGCCACCCAATCATGCAAGAGAGAAAATACCTTTTTAATAATAATGTCATCAATGGCCCTTTGAATTTAACTGTATTTTTTAGGCCCAGAAATGCAAGTTTCTTAGTTTAAGTGGGGGTGGGTGGGAGGAAATGTTCCTGGTTAGCAGTGAAGCAGTGGAAGACCTTGCTTCAGGACTGAGATTTCAGAACCACACATGTAATTCTCAGTATCTATTTCCATCATGATGCCTTTCCAACCAAATTTCTGACCCCAGAAAAGGCCAGGTATAGTAGAAATGTCATGGAGACAGTCAGCAGTTCAGTGGCAGTTCAGTGGAATTAATGGAAAGACTCACTCCTCTGAGAAACCTGAGCCAAGTGGGCCTGAGATTGCTGCTCCATGGCCTTGGCAGCAGGTCGGTGGTCTCCGAGCTCCAGGCCTTCGTCTGGAGGTGGAATAGTGGCCACGACAGAGGGTTGTGACTAGCGGAGATGAAGAATAAAAGAACAGGACCCTGACCCTGTTACATCATCACAAGGTGAGTGTAGCCCCTGTCAGCTTGAACGGTAACCTCATTTTCTTGGGTATTAATATTTCTCAAGTCTGTGGTTACAAAGAGTGACAAAAGACATCCCGGGAAAGAGCTTAGCTGGGAGCTGGGCGTTGGTGGTCTACACCTGGCTTTCTTCCTCTAATTGTCCATGTGATCTTAGGCTTAACTCCCTAAATCTCATTTCTCTCATTGGTAAATTGGAGGCGGTTGAACTAGATAATCACTTTTATTGCTTTAATATAATACAGTTGGATGATTTTAAGAAAATTCACACTTCAAATAATAATAGCAGCACTTGGCATGTTTAGTGGAAGTGAATAAAAAAGCCTTTTAAAAATAGGCACTGCTAGAATAGTTTGCAATAATTGAAGCTATTATAGGTAGCGATGAGTCACACAGAAGAGTTTTTGGTTATTTTTCAGTTAGCCAATGAGAAATATCCTTTGCTAGAATTTTTGCTGGGGGTTTAGTAATTAAATTTTAATTATTGGTAATCCTATGTGCCGACAGGCCCAGTGTCCCTATTGAGAAGCAAGTTGTTCACATTCACGCTTCTAAAGCATGTTCACAGCCAGGAGAATGGAGGCAGCTCTTCCCTGGGAAATCCTAACACTAACTGGGCAATCCAACCCCACCCCAGCATAGGGCATGGTCAGGGCACAATTGGTGAATGAAAGAGTTTGTGCCAGGATGGAGTGTGGTGAAAGGATCACTGGGAGTCCACAAGAGAAGTTTGAGTGGTGAAGAAACAGTAACAAATGTGCCTACTCACACAGACCATGCAAGTGAAGATTAAGGCAATGAGACATGGCCAGGCAGACCATATTTCATAAATATGATAATGCAGAGGCTCACAAGGGCATTACTATGGGCTGATTTTGTGTTTCTGCTAAAAAAAAGACATTTTGGAGCCTAACCCTCCCAGCCCCCTTCCTCAGGACACGATCTTATTTGGAAAAGTAAAATGTGGTCGTTAGAGTGGCCTCTAATTCAAAAAGCCTGCTTTTTAAATTTGGACACAGAGACACAGAGACAGACTGATACAGTGGGGAGACAACGTGAAGACACACAGGCAGACGCCGCCGTATAACTGGGGTCGTCCTATGAGCTGAAGATGACCAAGGATCTCGGGTGAACACCATAAGCCGGGGCAAGAAGGACAGCACGGCTGTTGGAGGGAGCCTGGCCCTGTCGACACCTTCGTTTCAGACGTCAGGCCTCCAGGTGGCTGAGACCAGGTATTAGGCTGGTCCCAAGTCAGCCAGTTCAACGCACTTCGCGGTGGCAACCTTGGGAAATGGAATCAGGTCTGATGATGTGGGCAGGTTCCTGCATTACCCTCCAGAACATGAAACAGGTTTCCTTCCTGGAGAGCAGTGTGTCAACACGTATCAGGAATCCTAAAAGTGACAACTGAATGAAAAGGTTCTGAGAAGGAGTCAGTGGCTTCTGCACAAGGATGGCTGTGAGACAGGTCTAACAGCAGGGGCAGAAACAATAGTGATCAAGGGAAGCAGGCTGAAGGGGCGGGGAGGGCTGGCGGAGGCGCTTCCAAGGGCCAAGGCCGAGAGAGCAGGTGAGTGATGATTGTGAGGCTGGAAGAAGCATCTTAGTAGAAAAAAGTTCAAGAAGGCAGGTGCAAGAGAGAGTGGAGGGTGTTGGTTCCTGAAGGCACTAGAGGAGAAAGAAGGTGATGGACGACCCTGGGACTCCGGTGGGATGTTATTTTCAGGTTACTGTGACTCACTGGAAGGCTTTTGTGCAAGGAAATGGTAACATCTCATTTGATCTTACATATAGCCCCCTTCTGTTTACTCTCTGGGGAATGGACAGGAGAGTTGAGACTGAGGCCCGTGAGCAGGTGTCTCAGAGAGCGGGCGGTGGCCCAGACCAGAGTGTGGGCAGGGAGAGCCTGGAGAACTGGGTCTGCTCACGGTGGGTGCTGGAAGTGGGACCAGGAGCTCTTGCTGACTATCAGATCTGAGCACGGGGACAAAATCAAAGCGATGCCTCAATTTTCAGCTTGAGAAACTGGATGGATACTGTTACGACAGGTGGGAAAACCAGGTTGGAACTACAGAGTTTGGGGGAAGAGAAGGAGAGTCAGAAGGTCCACTTTGTCCATGTAAAATTTAAGTTGACATCCAAGTAGAGATTGCAAATAAAAGATAAGTGCAGACTAGAAATAAAGTTTGGGGGTCATTTGTGCATGAAATGAAAAGCATGGAATTTCCCTGTGCATCCCGTTAAAGCTATTTTGAGAATTCAATTGATCAGGATTCAAAATGTTATCAGCTCTAAGACAATTAAATAAATACTTGGATCAGGAGAGTAGAAAGCCTATCCTGTGTTGGCGCCACCCCACTAGAGTTGAGCGCCGGATGCCACTTTGTGGAAAGGACTCCTGCAACCTGGGTGTATGTAGAGGATGTGAATTTTTGTGGACAGACAGGAAAGCCTCACCATGCCAGGTACAAGGGTGGGGGGGTTAGGAGTTTGTCCTCTGGAGGAGAGGCAATTCCAAGGAGGATGGGGCATCTGGCTATTCTCATCTGGCTATTCTGGACATTAGTTTTGGCCTCTGATTCTATAAGCTACAAAGCAGAACCTCAGAAAGCATTTATTTTTTAACGTCAGTATAAGAAGAATTTCTCCCTCGTCTTCCAGCTAACATTCATTAGACACTGTCCCAGCCGCTCACTATGAGTTTCATGTGCTCCAGCTCTCTTAATCCAATTATTAGCGTTATCTCTGGAATGGATTGCTTCACAAACTGGTAAGTGCCTCATTATCAGGATTAGACTCCACAGATTTCTTTTTTCCTGCAGGATATGATTTTTTTAATGTAAAACTAAGGATTGTAAAGTCACATATGCTTGGAAAATGATGATTTAAATACCCTGAAAGATGTTTCTTTACAGCAAAACTTCTCAGAACCTCCCGTATATTAGCAGGCATTGTCTCTAAGGAGAAAAGAGACAAATTATTTGTTTCCCTCCCAAGCATTTTATGGAATTGTCATTCTAAAGAAAACACGATGAGAACCGTGGCTGTTTTGCATTATGTTAGCTTTTTTTAGCGTCAGCCAAATTTTTTTTTTTTCTAAAATGTGTCTTTACCTCTCTTTGCAGAGGAATTATTCTGAACTGCAGACAGTATGCTACGCCTTCAATGGGAAGAGGGTTGTCTTACAACTCTGCGTGAATTTCCAAATCCTAGGTGATTAATTGTAGTCATCTGTCTGTGGATTTATAGTTTAGGCGCTAACCCTGAGCACTGTTTAAGAGCTGGGTAGACGTGGTGGACACGTGCACATTCTTCAGAAAGTGCCCGTGCACCCTTCCTTGCTGTGGAAGTCTCTGCTGCCTGGGAGGAAAGCAGACGCCCTGCTCCGCATGCTCTGAGCAGTGATGTCTGTCTGTCCTCCTTTTGAAACCAGCAGTATGCCACCTCGTTGGCGATGGCAAGTCCCTGCTGTTAGGGAAAGAGGAAAAGTTAACAAAGACGGATTACGTAACAGCTCGCAGACACGTTTTTCAACGTTTTTTTTTTCCTGCTCCAATTTCTCTTTTGCCATCGCATTCATTAGAAATTTAGGTAAATGACATGAGTGCCCCAATTTTTTATATCTGCCAGGAGAACAATTAGGCCATTATAAGTAACAAATGGTCTGGACTCACGCTGCCTGTTGAAAATTTTCAAGCTACATTATTTCTGACAAGAAAAAAACAAATAATAGTTGTTTTGGCCAATTTTTCCCCTAAGTGATGCTGGCTTCAGCAGATGCATCCTAGCCCCGGCTTTCTCTCCCTGTCATGCCTCATTACGGCGTGCTGACTCTGGTGGGCTCCCGTTCCTTTAGGTAAACAGTTATTTATATGAACTGCGACATTTTTCTTTGGTGACAATTTCTAATTGTTCAAGCAACCACGGGTGATATATTAAGCACTCAGAAAAAGGCTTCACCTGTGAAACAAATTACTTTAAATTAACTATCCTTTCAAAAGAAAGGCAAAATTTCAAGATGGACAAATTAGACCCTTCTCATGCACATATGGTAAGTGTTTCAAACACGTCCCCACTGGTCCCCACTCCAGAGAATAATTCTTCATGATGGAGTGGAAGACGTCTTGGCTCATTTGGGGGGCCTTTCGAAGCCAGCATTCGCCTGCGTTGCGCGCAGAGGGACCTCACAGGGCTGAACGCCCGTGCCGTTCCCCCAGCATTAGTGGCCCCACTAACTCTGGAACTGTTGCTATCAGAGTTTAACTCTTTCCCAGGCATATGTGATACAAGGCTCCCCCTACAAAGTTTTCCATTCTTTTCTGCCTGTTACCCATGATTTCTGGAAAAGAATGGTCACAGAGTTTCTGTTAAAGCCCATCCACTGGTCATGCCCATGTGTCTTCTGTGCTGGGTCAACTGATGTCCTCAGCCTGGACCAGGGACAAGACCGCATAAAATCAAACTGACTATCAGTGTCTAACTTTGGATGTTTGCTCAACTTAGGGCACTGTACTAGGTGCATCGACAGTACCATATGGAAAATCAAGGTCAAATCCCTAATGTGCAGGGTTGAGCTGCATCCCCCAGATTTACGCCCTTTCTGGAATGAGAAGGCAGCCTTATTTGCAGATATACTTAGTGAAAATGAGGTCATAATAGGGTCAGGCAGACCCTTAGTCCAATGCAACTAGTGTCCTCGTGAGTGGAGAGGTGACACAGATGTGGAGCAAACATCACTGAAAGACCACGGAAGAGACTGAAGCAGCATGTCCGTGGGCCACGGGACCCCAGGAATTGCCACAACCACCAGAGGCAGAAGAGAGGCATGGAACTGATTGTCTACCCTTAGCCTCCAAAAGGAACTGACGTTATAAACACCATCTCAGACCTCTGGCCTTCAGAAATCTGAAAAAGGAAATTTCTGCTTTTTTAGCCCCCCAGTTTATGTGAGTTTTTTGGCAGCCCCAGGGAACTAACACACCTACATTAAATAGATGTGCATGGGGAGGGCATACCATTCCCTGCAGGGCCCTTGCACACCCTCAACACCCAAAGAGAAGGCTGGGGACATTGAGAAGGTAGATCTTACAGTGGGGGGGAAGGGCCGTGGAGGAGCAGGAGTGGCAGGCTGAGGATTGGGGGGGATCCCAGACACGCTCCTTTAGGCGGGAAGATAGGTGAAGCTGGGAGGGGACCTGGGGCACAGCTAAGGGGGACTGCAGTGGAACTCTACACCTGTTATGCCGTGGGGCTTGGGATTCAGGTCACTAAGTTCATGGTTATTTGGTCAAGTCCCAGGCAGAAGACCAGTTTCTATGGATTTTTAATCCTTCAACTCCATCTCCCCCCACATTTTATGTCATTCTTTAACATCCTTTTGTTTGGCATCATTTGAATGAAGTTTTAGAAGTCTTGTGTAAATCAAACATTTAAAACATGGAGAGCCAGAATATACTTTTGGTGTAGTTGGGGAATTTTATGAAATGGTCCGGACTCACGCTGCCTATTGAAAATTTTCAAGCTACATTATTTCTGACAAGAAAAAAACAAATAATAGTTGTTTTGGCCAATTTTTCCCATAAGTGATGCTGGCTTTAGCAGATGCATCCTTGTGCTAAACTTGAGCAGGTAGGATGGTTTGCACAGTGGGTAGGGATGTCACTGTCCCCTCCTGCTCCCTGTTCACATGGAGAGAAGCCCTGACCTGGCCTCCACATGCCTCTCTCCTGGACCGTGATGAACCTGCCAGGACCTGCCCATGTGGGGCCAGCTGGTCTCTGCTCCTGTCTCTGGTAAACAAAGCATGGAGCATGCCCGGTCTTCACTTGCTCCGCCTGGAGTTGAAAGACAACCTCTGCAGGTGCGTAGCTTCCACTTAACCTCTCAAGCCCGGCAGTCAGGACCCCTCCTATGTCTGGGTGAGAGTCTTAGTATCTCTGCGCACTTTGCACAATAGTGAGATTGAACTAACTGCATTTCGATGCTGAATTTGCAAACAAGTAAACTACTAGTGAGCTGGAGGACTGGGGGATGAAGGACCAAGCTTCCCTCTCCCCATCCCCTGTGAAGAAAGCCACCTTCTTGGGAGAGTGTTATGGGCCAGCTCAGCCTAGGGACTCCCCTCCCTCATCAGTGGGGACTTCATGGGCCATGTGAAGAGATACAGGTTTCCCCAAACCCAGACCCTACACCTGAGCAGCAGGGGGTTCTGCCTGGTGCTTTCATGCTTTGAGGATATCAGGGTGCACACGTGGCTTTGCACCGGATCATAGAAAGCTGCAGGGCAGGGAGGGTTGTCTTAGGTCTAAATGCTTCCCCAAGAATCTCCGTCCACTTTCTCAGACAGAAATAAGTACTGCTGAAGCAGCCACTGGGGGTTGAATTGTAATGGTAGATTTCTGCTCATTTTTTTTTTTTTAGCTAAGGGTTTCTAGCTAAGTTAAGGAGTAACTTTCCTTGTGGTTTGCTGGAATCAGGTTGCTTGGGTGAAATTACCTTATGTCCACCTAAAACTATTGCTGTGGCCCTGACCTGTGCCTCTTTTCCTTCTATGGCTACCAAGTCAGGAGACCAACCCTCAGCAGCATGCGTGGTTTTTGTTTCTTCCTAGGGTCTTGGCCTCTTTTCTACACGCTATTGTGTTTTCTGGAAACACCCGAGTGTCTTCTTGTATTTGTATTGGTCTATGTTTTTTAGCCAATACATAGTTATCACATTAGAGGCCTAGTGTATATTTTTCACCTAAATATTTTAGGCCAACGTATTTTCCAAAGCCAGTTTAATGACATATGTGAAGTTTGACATGTTACTTTTTAGTCAGATAATTAAAAAACTTTGTCTTTCTGTAGTTATCAGTAACTAACTTGTGCCATCTCTGATACAGAAGCATTTCCAGAGTGTTGATTCTCACCACTTGGCAAGAGACGGGAACGGGGGCTCTTTGGTTACCCCCTGCCTCAAAATCAGCCTACTTTCAGACTCTAGTAGAGCTCTGGAATCTTTCCATCTGTCTGCTTCTGCAGGAACTCTGCCTGCTATCTCTATAAAAGGGAAGTGGATGAAACAGAAGTCAAGACTTGCAAAATGTCAGAGGGAGTAAAGTTCACACATGAACACGCATGTGCCGGCGAGCCGAGGCTGCCTTCATTTTCACAGGAAGTTTGGCCACCTTTTGAAAGGCTGCCCAGGAAGCTCTGGGATGAACTTTCTAGGGAGAAACTCCCTTTAAGGGAGGACATGGTGGGGAAGGTACCAGCTGTATCCAGTTGTCTGGAGACCGTGCTGCAGGGCTGTGACCCAGCCATTTGTGGACAAAGGATGGCCAGATGGCTCTGCCCCTTGGTGCCCTCAAATCTCATAGGAAGATGGGATTAACTATGCTAGAACATTCTCACGTCAGTGACAGACAGCGGGGTCCACTGCCGACCCACTTCCCAACAGGCTGGTTCATGTGTCTGAGGGTTTGGAGCCTTACCTACCCGTCCTCCTGCCCTCCAGCCTGCTGAGCCCCATCTTGAGGAGTCCGGAGAGAAAAGGAAGACAGTCATAGCCCAGAGGTGCAATTGGCGCCCAGGCACTACTTCTTTGCACGCCCTCCAAATCCATTCATTTGTGAGTGGTTCTTGAGTGCTTGCTGATAAGTTCCAGGTGCCTAGTAGGTTCAGGGTACACCAAAATGACCAATGTTATGGGTTAAATTGTTTCATACCCCCCCCCATGAAATGTTAAAGTTCCAACCCTCAGCACCTCAGAGCATAGTCTTATTTGGAAATAGGTTCATTACAGATGTAATTTGTTCACATGAGGTCATTTTGGAGCAAGGTGGGCCCTTAATTCAATTTCACAGGACTAGTCCTATCATGACTGTGACAGTCATATAAGGTCACTGTGGGAAGCCACCAACAGAGATTGGAATGGAGCATCTCCAAACCAAACCTGGGCTATGGAATCCCGAGGTGGTAAGGGATCCTCCCCGAGAGTCTTTACAGAGACCTGGGTCTTGCCAACACCTTAATTCCAGACTTCCGGCCACGAGAACTATGAGATAATAAACTGTTGATTTAAACCATCCAGTGTGTGGTACGTTGTTATGGCAGCCATAGAAAACTTGCAAAACAGGTGCAAATGTTCAAAACTGTTAAGTTTATGCATTGCATGTATGTATGCCAGGGGAACTTGACTGGCAGTCTCTTCCATCACACAGCAGAAGGTAATACTAGAAAAATAAAACACAAAGGTAGCATAATATGGGTATGGAATAAATTGTGATGTTAAATGGCAAAGATCTCAGGTTATGCAAAAAGAAATAGTCCAACTACATATAAAACTACATGGTGGGTAAAAATATACTAGACTACGGCATACCAAAATGAATCAAGGCAGGCAATAAAATCAAAAGCTCAATAAATGGAACAAAGTATATATTTTTACTGACATTCATTACACCACCTGAGTTTTGTAATAGGTTGATGGTATAAAGCTATTTTAGTCCGAGAGGTGGCTGAGGCTACAGGATGAGGTGCCAGACTAGCCCTATTTTCCAAAGTGAGAGGTCAGCATCCGAGCAGGAATTGCAGTGAGGAAGATAAGCAGCAGAGACAGGAGAGGAAAGGGAAGACCGGAGAGTTGGCCTGGCTGCCCTGGGACTCTGCCCCTGCCACCTGCCTCAGCAGAGCCCAGGGAGGTACAGGTGTTGTCCCCAACCCTTCCCACAGCAGGGGAGGAGCCAGTGGAGCAGAGAGGCTCTATCTGGGGCAGGTGAGAGCTGTGCAAAGGACTGGCTTTAGTTTTAAATGAAGCCAGGAGGGTCAAAACAGTACACTGGGCAGAATTCTGGACTGAGACTATTTTTGCAATCAGAAGTGACCAGGGGATTTGGTCTTATCTGTAAAATGTCCTAGCACGTGGCCTAGATTTAGTAGGTGGGACAAGGTAAGCAGCCTTAGAGTGATGGCAGAGATAAAGGACAATTGTCCCTTGATTTCTCCTGGCTGAGCTTCTGGTTCAACTTAATGAATATAGCTTATAGTAGCACACAACACTGACGTGCGAACACATACAGAGGAAATGATTTTTAGATATTTGTGAATGGCGAAAATACCATTTTAGTGGGGGAATTTGATATACTCCTTGTTAGCACCAAGTAACAAATACTACATAGTAAACTTTGATGTTAGTATATATAATATTAATTATGTGATTAATATATAGTAAACTTTGTGCTCCTTGGAGAATATACATCAGTTTTAAATTTATGGAACATTAAAAATAGTATCATATATTCCAAAAAAAAAAGATCAAGATATTCCCCTAAAAGGACTATTTTATCCTGGCGGCACAGTCTTTCCTGATTGTACAGAGACATAATAGCACTTTAAAAATGCAAACAATGAAATAACTATACGGAAGTTAAAAATATGTTCCCAAGTCTGGAAAAGATAGGAGAATAAAATGAGTGAATAAGAGACAAACTTCAATTACAGTTACTGAAATATATAAATGTGAATGGGACATGAGAAGCCTCATGGGATATGGCCACAGCTGTATCAACAGGAAAATTATAGGTATTAATATTTCTAATATCAACAATTAAAAAAAAAAACACTATTCCACTGAAGAAGACAAAAAAGGTAGCATCAGCTGACCTAAGAATAAAAGGAGACAGGAACTGATAAGAATAAAATCGTGGATGAGAACAGTGCAAAAAATTAACCAATACAATGGGACTAAAATTGAGTGCTGATTCTTTGGGAAAAAACAAAGAATAAAGCTTATCTTCTAGTTAACATGAACAAAATAAAAGAGGAAAATATCACTTTCCACAGGTACGATGTTGGGCCGAGGGAATGTATGTAACTAGATGCAGAGACGATGAAAAATGTGAGTGAGAAAAACCCCGATGGACTCTGATGGCCAAGCCAAGCAGTGTACCCTGTACCGCTCACAATGTGACAGTCGCCAAGGGTTCAAAGGTGTCTCCACTTCTCTCCAACTTTCCAGCTCCTCAGTATAAACTCTCCTCAGTATAAACTCTCCCTGAGCATAGAAAAGGAGAAAATCTTCATTCATGTGACATCAGGTCCATGACGTCAGAGATTGGTAAAGTTGTACGAGGAAGCTCATAAATCAACTTCACCTATGACAATAGATGGGAAAATCCTAAATATATTATTACTTCACCGAAAAGAACGGGGTTTTCTTTTTTTTATTTTTTATTTTTTATTTATTTATTTTTTTATTAAATCATAACTGTATACAATGATATGATTATGGGGCATCATACACTCACTTCATAAACCATTTGACACATTTTTATCACAGTGGTTAACATAGCCTTTCCGGCGTTATCTCAGTTACTGTGCCAAAACATTTACATTCTACATTTACCAAGTTTCGCAAATACCCCTGTAATATGCACCACAGGTGTGATCCCACCGATTCCCCTCCCTCTACCCACCCCTCCCTTTCCCACTTCTCCCTATTGTTAAGTTGTAGCTGGGTTATAGCTTTCATGTGAGAGTCCCAAATTAGTTTCATAGTAGGGCTGTGTACATTGGGTATTTTTTCTTCCATTCTTGGGATACTTTACTAAGAAGAATATGTTCCAGCTCCATCCATGTAAACATGAAAGAGGTAAAGTCTCCATCTTTCTTTAAGGCTGCATAGTATTCCATGGTATACATATACCACAATTTATTAATCCATTCGTGGATCGATGGGCACTTGGGCTTTTTCCATGACTTAGCTATTATGAATTGGGCTGCAATAAACATTCTGGTACAAATATCTTTGTTATGTTGTGATTTTTGGTCTTCTGGGTATATGCCCAGCAGAGGAATTACAGGATTGAATGGCAGATCTATTTTTAGATCTCTGAGTGTTCTCCATATATCTTTCCAAAAGGAATGAATTAATTTGCATTCCCACCAGCAGTGCAGAAGTGTTCCCTTTTCTCCGCATCCACGCCAACATCTCTGGTCTTGAGATTTTGTGATATAGGCTAGTCTCATTGGAGTTAGATGATATCTCAAAGTAGTTTTGATTTGCATTTCTCTGATGATTAAAGATGATGAGCATTTTTTCATATGTCTGAAGGCCGTGCGCCTGTCTTCTTCAGAGAAGTTTCTCTTCAAATCCCTTGCCCAGCCTGCGATGGGATCCCTTGTTTTTTTCTTGCTGATGCGTTTGAGTTCTCTGTGGATTCTGGTTATTAAACCTTTGTCAGAGATATACCCTGCAAATATCTTCTCCCATTCTGAGGGCTGTCTGCTTGCTCTGCTTACTGTGTTCTTAGCTGTGCAGAAGCTTTTTAGTTTGATCAAGTCCCAGTAGTGTATTTTTGAAGCTGCTTCAATTGCCCGGGGGGTTCTCCTCATGAAATACTCACCCAAACCAATTTCTTCAAGGGTTTTCCCTGCATTCTCCTCTAGTATTTTTATAGTTTCATGTCTTAAGTTTAAATCTTTAATCCAATGAGAGTCTATCTTAGTTAATGGTGAAAGGTGTGGGTCCAATTTCAGTCTTCTGCAGGTTGCCAGCCAGTTCACCCAGCACCATTTGTTAAATAGGGAATCTTTTCCCCACTGAATGTTTTTAATTGGCTTGTCAAAAATCAAATAGCGGTAAGTAGCTGGATTCATCTCTTGGTTCTCTATTCTGTTCCAGATATCTACTTCTCTGTTTTTGTGCCAATACCATGCTGTTTTGATCACTATCGATTTGTAGTAAAGTCTGAGGTCTGGTAGTGTGATTCCTCCTGTTTTGTTTTTATTTCTGAGTAATGTCTTGGCTATTCGAGGTTTTTTCTGATTCCATATAAAACGAAGTAATGTTTTTTCAAGATCTTTAAAATATGACAGTGGAGCTTTAATAGGGAGTGCGTTGAAATTATATATTGCTTTGGGTAGTATGGACATTTTGATAATGTTGATTCTTCCTAGCCATGAGCATGGTATGTTTTTCCATTTGTTAACATTTTCAGCTATTTCTTTTCTTAGAGTTTCATAGTTCTCTTTATAGAGATCTTTCACGTCTTTTGTTAGGTAAATTCCCAAATATTTCATCTTCTTTGGCGCTACTGTGAATGGGATAGAGTCCTTAACTGCTTTTTCAATTTGACTGTTGTTGGTGTATATAAAGGCTACCGATTTATGAATGTTGATTTTGTAACCTGAGACACTGCTGTATTCCTTGATCACTTCTAGGAGTTTTGTAGTAGAGTCCCTAGTGTTTTCCAGAACACAATCATATCATCTGCGAAGAGCGAGAGTTTGATCTCTTCTGACCCTATATGGATACCCTTGATCGCCTTTTCTTCCCTAATTGCGGTGGCTAAAACTTCCATTACAATGTTGAAAAGCAATGGAGACAATGGGCAGCCTTGTCTGGTTCCTGATCTGAGTGGAAATGATTCCAATTTAACTCCATTCAATATGATATTGGCTGTGGGTTTGCTGTAGATAGCCTCTATTAGTTTAAGAAAAGTCCCTTCTAGACCAATTTTCTTGAGTGTTCTGATCATGAAGGGATGCTGGATATTATCAAAAGCTTTTTCTGCATCAATTGAGAGAATCATATGGTCTTTGTTTTTTAATTTGTTTATGTGCTGAATTACATTTATAGATTTACGTATATTGAACCAGCCTTGAGACCCTGGGATAAAACCAACTTGGTCATGATGTATAATTTGTTTGATGTGTTGCTGGATTCTGTTTGTTAGGATCTTGTTGAATATTTTTGCATCTATATTCATTAGTGATATTGGTCTATAATTTTCTTTTCTTGTTGGGTCTTTTCCTGGTTTGGGGATCAGGGTGATGTTTGCTTCATAGAACGTGTTGGGTAGTCTTCCTTCTTTTTCTACATTTTGGAACAGGTTGAGTAATATAGGTACTAATTCCTCTTTAAAGGTTTGGTAGAATTCTGACGTGAAACCATCTGGTCCCGGGCTTTTCTTTTTAGGGAGGTTTTGTATAGTTGATGCTATTTCTGAACTTGATATGGGTCTGTTCAACATTTCCACTTGATTCTGGTTAAGTCTTGGAAGGTGGCGTGCTTCCAAGTATCGGTCTATTTCCTTCAGATTTTCATATTTCTGAGAATAAAGTTTCTTGTAATATTCATTAAGGATTTTTTGGATTTCTGATGAGTCTGTGGTTATTTCGTCTTTGTTGTTTCTGATTGATGATATTAGGGATTTTACTCTTTTTTTCCTGATTAGGTTGGCCAGAGGTTTATCTATTTTATTGACCTTTTCAAAAAACCAGCTTTTTGATTTATTGATCTGTTGTATTATTCTTTTGTTTTCAATTTCATTTAATTCTGCTCTAATTTTGGTTATTTCTTTTCTTCTACTGGGTTTGGGGTTGGAATGTTCTTCCTTTTCCAGTTGCGTGAGATGTCCCATTAAGTTGTTAACTTCCTCTCTTTCCGTTCTCTTGAGGAAGGCTTGCAGTGCTATAAATTTCCCTCTTAGAACTGCCTTTGCAGTGTCCCAGAGGTTCTGATAGTTTGTGTCTTCATTGTCATTTTGTTCCAAAAAATTGGTGATTTCTTTCTTAATCTCATCTCTGACCCAGCTATCATTCAGCATAAGGTTATTTAACTTCCATGTTTTTGTATGGGTATGCAGATTCCTGTTGTTACTCAATTCAAGTTTTATTCCATGATGGTCTGAGAAGATGCATGGAATAATTTCTATTCCTTTAAATTTACTGAGGTTAGACTTGTGACCTAAAATGTGATCAATTTTGGAGTAAGTTCCGTGGGCTGATGAGAAGTATGTGTATTCAGTTTTGTTGGGATGAAATGTTCTGTAGATGTCTGCTAAATCTAAATATTGGATGGTTAGGTTTAAATCTAAGATTTCTTTGCTCAGCTTCTTTCTGGAGGATCGATCCAACACTGCCAAGGGAGTGTTGAAATCTCCAATGATTATGGAGCTGGAGGAAATCAAGTTACTCATGTCTGTTAGAGTTTCTCTTATAAATTGAGGTGCATTCTGGTTGGGTGCATAGATATTAATAATTGAGATCTCGTCATATTGAGTATTACCCTTAACAAATATGAAGTGACCATTCTTGTCCTTCCTTACTTTTGATGGTTTAAAGCCTACTGTATCTGCAAATAAAATTGCAACACCTGCTTTTTTCTGATTACCATTTGCCTGAAATATGGATGACCATCCTTTCACCCTGAGTCTGTATTTGTCTTTTAAGTTGAGATGTGACTCTTGTATGCAACAAATATCTGGCTTGAGTTTTTGTATCCAGTCAGCTAACCTATGCCTCTTTAGAGGACAGTTTAAGCCATTCACATTGATGGAGAGTATTGATAAGTCTGGTGGAATTTTGGGTGTCGAGTTTTTCAAAGGTCCAGTGGACATTTTTAATCCTTTCGCCAGTGTGGAAGTTGGAGTTTGATCCGAAGTTTCTGGGTGATTTTACTTTTGTGGTATAGGATTGGGTTGGTCATTGTGGAGGATAGGTCTGAGAACATCCTGAAGAGCTGGTTTACTTATGGCAAATTTTTTCAACATATGAATGTCATTGAAGTATTTAATTTCTCCATCATAGATGAAACTCAGTTTAGCTGGATACAAGATCCTGGGTTGAAAGTTTTTTTGCTTTAGGAGATTAAAAGTTGATGACCAGCCTCTTCTTGCTTGAAAAGTTTCAGCAGAGAGATCTGCAGTTATTCTAATATTCTTACCTTTGTAAGTTATAGTTTTCTTTCGCCGGGTTGCTTTGAGAGTCTTCTCTTTCATGTTAACTTTAGTGAAGCTAATTATGATATGTCTGGGAGATGGCTTATTGGGGTTGAATCGTGCTGGGGTTCTGAAGCTGTCTGCTATCTGAATTTCAGATTCTCTGGGCATGTCTGGAAAATTTTCTTTCATAATTTCATGTAGAAGGGCCTCTGTGCCCTTGGCAGCCACTTCATCGTTCTCCGGAATTCCTATAACCCTTACGTTGTTTTTTTTCGAATTATCTGAGAGTTCTCTGAGTGAGTGATCCGTTTTTGCTCTCCATTTCTCTTCCTCTTTGAGAGATTGGGAGCGTTCGAAGCTTTATCTTCAATGTCAGAAATCCTTTCTTCTGCTTGCTCCATTCTGTTACTGAGAGATTCTACTGTATTTTTCATATCTTTGAGGGCTGTAAGTTCTTGTTTCAGTGTGTCTAAGTCTTTGGTGGTTTTGTCTTTAAATTCGTTAAATTCTTGAGACAATTTTTGAATTTCCCCTCGAATTCCTAATTCCATTTTATTGACCTTGTCTGCAAACCAAATTCTGAATTCGACTTCTGACATCTCAGCCAGTTGTTTATGAATGGGATCTTCAATCACATCTGCCGTATCTTTTCTTGGGGGGGTTGATCTATTCTGGTTATTCATGTTACCAGAGTTTTTCCGCTGATTCCGCCCCATGGTTTACTCCCTTTGGTTTTTCCCCTGGGGTTTTATCGAGGGCCCGTACAGTGTTGTGGCCTGAGAAACTGGGGCCCTGTCTGGTGTGGTGGAGCAAAGTGGTTCTGTCTTGTTTTCAGCTGGTTTCTGTTCGATCCTATTGCAACTTCTACTCTTGCTTGAAGTCTCAGCTTTTGTTTGCGTCCTTGTGATCACAGCTTGCCTCAGCGGTGTTGATGTGCGTTCTTCAGCCTTCTCTCTTGGTGAGGCTCAAGTCCACCAGGATTCTTACTAAATTCCTGTCCCTTAACTCTCCTTCTGGACGGGAGCCTTTGTTGAAAGCTGGCTTCAGTCCGCCATCTTGTCTCCCCTCTCAAAGAACGGGGTTTTCAAAAATAATGACAGACCCTGACATTTGTTGGGCACCTGCTTATGTGAGTGCTCTGTGTCTCTGAATCACCTTTCATGCTGAGGAATCAGGTGACTTGATTGTCCTCACATGAACAGGAAGTAGTAGAGAGGTGGCCTGAGGATTTCCTGACTTCAGATTCCAAACTGTGTGACCAACAGTCTTCACTGTCGCAAGCAAAAGTGAATCAGCAGGTCGGAATCTGTTCCCACCAATCACCTCTGTAGCATATGGAAAACAAACAAACAAACAAAAAGACACTTGTGACTATCTTATTTGATGCAGAAAATTTATTTGGTAAAATTTAATATTTGTCCTTGACAACAGTACTGAGGAGAGAGGGGATATTTTTGAGCCTGGAAACAATGTTTGTTTGAGACCACAGCTCTCCACCTTCCAGGTCTCCCTGGTATGGCATCGTGTCCTCTGCAGCTAAGAACAACACAAGATGAACACTGTGATAACTATTTTAAAAGCCTATTTTTTGAGTTTCAGTACATTTTTACAAATGTAAGAAAAATGACGCCTAAATACTGGAACAAGGAGATAAAATTAGCATTGTTTGCGGTTGATATAACTCTATTTGTGAGACTTAAGGGAATCAACCAAAAACATAATCAGAACTACTAAGACAGTTTTAGTGAGTCTTTAAAGAATTTTTACTAATATTTAATCATTTTAACTAATATTAATGTTCAGAAAACAGTAAGTTTTTACTTAATATAAGAAACTGAAAACATAGCAGCCAAAGTATTTTATGTGCAATAGAAATAGAAATACAAAATATGTCTGCATAAACTTACAAAATGTCCTGGAAAAGTACTAAAAAACATAAAACTTTGCCAAGGGACAGGAAAAAAAAAGACTGAAATGAATGTAAAGAATAATGTTCCCATATGAGAAGATTTAGTAGTGCAGATGTCAACTTTTGCCTAATTTATCTACAAATTCAATGAATATCCAATTCTTGTCCCAGTGGGATTTGGGGTGGAACTTAACAAAATGTTGTTAAAGTTCATCTGGAAAAATAAATGGCTGAGAGGAGCCAAGGAAATTTTGAAAAATAAGAGTAATGAGCAAGGACTTGACCTACTAGATATTAAAATCCTAGAGTGATTAAAACAATGTGCTCTTGGTGCAGGGATAAATGAATCAATGGAACAGAAAAGAAATTTCAGAAAGAGACATAAGTAATTCAATATATAATAAAGATGGCATTTTAAGGTAGTGAGAAGAGGATGGATCATTCTGTAAATAGTTTGGGGCAACTAGTTAAGCATTTGGAAAAAGAAAAGTTGTATCCCTACCTTGTAATTAGATCAAAATTAAGTACCAGAAAAATTAATATTTTAAGTTTAGGAATATATTTACATTAGTGCTAGAAAAGATATGTATAAAAGTTTATCTCATCTTTCTGCGGTAAAAGCTTTTTTAAGTGGGACAGCACATCTAGAAACTAAATTAAGTGGATGGCTTTGAATTTATAAAAATGTGCTTGCAAGTCACAAAATTGCTGTGCAAACCATAAATTATGACGTTTTGTGACTTATGTGGTAATTTAAGCATTCATGTCTCTTCTATGTGAAGAAATCTTTAAATTGCTGAGGAGATGCAAACTGGAAACCCTATGGTTAGGAATTTGTTATTCTGTTCACAAAGGCCCCCCGACTCTTCTCCTTACACACACACACACACACACTCTTTCATCATTTTGGTATTGTAAAAATAACAAAACCAAAATAAAGATAATCAATGTGTCCATCACGAAAAATGATTAGAAAAAATGGCACACCCACACGATGAGGTATGATGCAATTGGGGAAAAGAACATGGGAAAAGCTCTGATCTTTATGGTGGGAGCTGAAGAGTACCATTTTCAGTGACTATATTTGGAAAGTTTTGATTTGGGGATTAAAAAAGAGGCAAGCTGTTGAATTTTATATTATACGTTTATATTTTAAAAGAAATATCAACAGTCATTATTGGGGCAAGATTATGCACAAGTTTATGGTTTTTTTCTTTATGATTCTCTCTAGTTAAAAAAAAAAAATAGAGACATTTCTAAGGTAAAGTTCAAATGTAACCTGAATATTTGTACCCTTATATCTATCTGAAATAAAAAAAAAAATAGCCACATTTCTCAGGTAAAGTTCAAATGTAACCTAAATATTTGTACCCTTGTATCAATCTGAAATTTTAAAAAAAGCAATAAACATAAATCTGAAATAAAATCTTTAAGTATGGAAAGAAAAATATTTATGGATTTAAAGGGTAATTAAATAAAAGTGAAGAAATATAAATGGCCAATAAGCATAAAATATCTAAACTTGATTGGTAATAAAATGCAAATTAAAATATTATTTTACTTATAAATTTGCATATGTAAAACTTTACTTTTATAAAAGCACTTTAATGATAATATCTGTTGCTGGGATAGTGTAGGAAAATGGTATATCCTCTCTAGGTAAAGATTTCATGGTATGTTAGATTTGACTTGTAGGTTTATCCTATGGACACAATTACAAAGTTTTTAAAGACTTGGCTTCAAAGATTTTTATTGCAACATATTTGATGACTGAAAAAATAAGTGTAAACAGTGGTATATTCATGATATATTTATACCATGGCATTCCAGGCAGCCATTCAAAATTGTGGAAAAATTGAGGGCAATTATTATAAAATCTTTAGTGTAAAATGTAGGCACTAAAACCAGTCTGAATGGCTTGATCCAAAACTAATTTTAGAAGTGTGAATTCTCATGGTAAAAGATAGGAAGGAAATACACCACACTGCTAAAATGGATGTTTCTAAACCACGAGATTGGGGATGATTTTTACTTTTCTTTTGTTTGCTTATTCTTAAATACCCGCAACTGAGATTTCATGATGAGTTCCAGAGAATGGGGCATCTCACGGTTTATTTAATAACATGTGTAGCAAAAATTAATCACACTTCTTCTCTGTCCTGTGCGTGGTAGAGCTCTTTCAGCCTCAGCATTCACAGTCCAGTGAAGAGAGACACCTTCGAGGGACCAAGGGGCAGAATCACAACCCCCGAGTTTGCAGTGGACCAGAGAAGGGCAGCTGGCTTGGCTTGGGGTAGACAGACAGGGCAGAGAGCAAGATCTGAGCTCATGTTGCTCCTGAGCGAGCTTAGAAAGAACTTCCCAGACATTTTCTGACTCTTTCAAATGCTTACTAATTGCATAGCTTGCAGACACTGCAGGGGTGTGTATCTCACCTGCCAGCTCTCTTCTTCCACACACAGGCTCCCAAGTCCTTTCTGGAGGTGCCTGTTAGCTTCCCGGGACATCACTGCACCGTAACCTCAGCTTCAAGAGCGAGGTGCACCTGTCTCAGGGCAAGCTGTCAACGGTGAGGTTCGCACGTCTACACTTGTCATATGTCTCCTGGGCTGCTAAAAAGATCAGAGAAAACCCCATGTGATGATCATAATGAGATACAGCCATTTTCTATGCTGCCGGTAATAAGTTTATTATTTCCAGATTTCTCTGAAAGGTGGCTAAGGTCTGGCCCGTTGTCTTTAGGAAAGAGAGGAGGTGACTGTGAATACCGCAGCTCTCCAGCGTGTGGCGCATGCTCAACAAACGGCCTTTGAAAGTTGACTGAAGGGCTCAACCCTTGGCTTTGCCCGTGCACCCATGTCCTGACTTTGCCTGGTCAGTCACTTCTCCCACAGCCACCATGGATCTCACACCCTCCATGGGGAGCCAGGGTCCTTTCAGGATCCTTGAAAGATTCCCCCAACTCCTTTGTAGAATACAACCTTGCCTTTAAGACCTACCTTAGAATGCCGGTTGCCAATTGCTTTTCTCGGGTTTGTTCTGGTGGCCACTCTCTTACCCACCCAAGTCAGTTTTCTGTTTCCATGGCGATCGTCTGCGCCTGTGCTGGGTAGCTTGACACTCAGTGGTTGCTGCAAGAGTCCCAGTGACTTCCTCTCTTGCTGAGAGCTATTTTGGGCTTAGTATTTCTTCATGTCCCTCTATCAAATTCACCTTCTGAATCACAGTTACCCAGCAAGGTGCTATGTAGCAGACTACTTCTCCAAACACACTCACACACACATGAGCATACACACAGCCACACTCATACATGTGCATATATGTAGGTTTTAATCATTCCACAACTCTAGAGTTCTTAAACATCCAGGAAAGGTTTTGGTGCTAGACCCTGCAGACAGGTTCCAAGGCCCTGCAGCCCAGCAGCCCAGCAGCACTTTCTCCAGCAGAGCCATGCCCAGATGGAGATCTTGCAGCTCAGACGGGGTGGGCAAGGTGCCCCCTGGGGAAAGCAGGTGCACTTGGCTCTATCTACCTGGAAAACCTAGGATCTTAAGAGCACAAACCACACTGAGCTGGTGTTTGCAAGGCACCAGAGAGCCGAGCTCCAACACCTTGGGGGGTGGTCAGCTTCACCATCAAGCCTTCTCCTGCTGAATGATTGAAACCTGTTTTAGTTTTTATTTTGTTGTTAATTCATGCCTTATGCCAAATCCATATTGTATACTTAATCTTGTTAAGAAACATCCACAGAATATTTATTACTGGGAAACTGATTTCATAGGTAATTGCATCCTACTTTTAAAAAAATTTTATTTTATGTCTTTCTGTGAAATAATTAAAAACATCATTTTAGTTTTGATCTTTTGGGGATTAAAACTATATTTAATCATGCAATTTTTTTTTATTATTTTTGTTCTTGTGTTATAGCAAATGTGCAGTGGTTTTATCTCCTCTTTGTACTTGCAATAACATATTATTTGACCATGAATCACTTTAATGGATTGAAACATAAGCATGTGAATTGAAAAATAGATACATTAGTCAAATCAATAAATAAATATGAAAATATATTTCTACGATGAAAAACCATCTTGGCTACTGTGTCCTCCAACTTGGACAGAGAGAGCTGAAATATATGGCCGTAAAATATAGCTTGCCATGTCAGCTAGCCAGTGCCTGCAGCCTAAAAGGAATTTTGAGCACTGGGTAAGTAGTATTTCATCAACAAAATCATAAAATAAAGACATTAAAATGAAGGGATGATGGAGGGCTGCAGGACGTTTGTAAAATCACCCTTCAGTCTGAGGCTGGAGTAGTTTAGCATTAGACATTGTGTACTTTTCGTATAAATTTGCTTACAAATAGCTTGTCTTAACAAGCAGCAGTACCAGGCTGCCCCTGTAGCAAATATATTTCTACTATTGTTGCTAAACAAACTCTGCTTGCACTCTATGGTCTAGCTAGGGTAGGAATAAATAATTCATCTGCAGTCTAAGAAAGTACAACTATTACCATCTTCACCTGGAGCATTTGTCTTTGTTAATTAATGACTTAACGTAGCTCCTTTTAGCTAATTCAAGAGCCGCTACCCCATTTTTATAGACTTCCCCTCACGCACTGTCTTTATTGAATGAAATCCCCTATTAGTCATAATCAATGTTCAATTTCTAATTTCATAAGATAATAAAATGGGCTGCATGGATTATTAGTAGTTACATTGTGTAACTTATCAGTTATTTGTCAGATGAATGTCGGAATCTAATTAACATGCGTAATTTTAACAAATACAACTGAGAAAGAAGGTTTTTAAGTGACTTGCCTTTTTTAGGAAGTAGGCACAAAAATACAGTAAGGGAACCTGTATTTGCATTTATTTACCTAGAGGGTAGTTTTTTGCAGCGAATTGCATTAGTTAATATCTTTCGATTGTAAATTGCTACAGTTTGTTGTTTGATTATATTTTTACAGGTTAATAAGATTAAGCAGTGCTAATTGAAATTTATAGGTTCTATTGGATGGAGAAAATTTTACAGAACAGATATGAAATTGGGCAGGAGAATTCCAGGTGTAGGGTTGCTTGAGCATTCTAACATGCCTGTCATTCGTGTCCCTCTTTCCTTATTTTCCTCTATCTGCCGGCACCAAATGCTTGGCACAAGGACCACGTTGCAGGTAAGAATGTTTCCTCAGCTTCTCCAAGATCCACCTCTGGAGCCCTCTGTCCCCCGGGTGTCCTGGGTCCTGGTGAAACAGCTGGGGGCAGGGCACAATTTCCTGTGGAGCGGAGCCAGCCCCAGGGTGTGAGACAGAGGATAAGCCTTTCTGAGTTTACTGTTCTCTTTGGGTCAGGCAGTGTTACCGTGCTGGTCTTGGTTCACCCAAGCTGGAAAACTCCCTCAACTAAGATTTTTATTTATAATGAATCATTTATCTTTCCAGGTCCCGCAAGGATTGTGATGTGACTTGTCCCAGGAATTGGCCTCTGAGAAGCAGAAGTTGGGGTTCACAACCTGTATCATGGTTCAGCCATCCAGCCTGGAGTTCATGCTGGGGAACGCGGCCCCAACTCTCCCTTGGGCTGTTTGGGGCCACAGGAGGGAAGGACATCCTGGAGGAGGGGGTGAGCCTCAGGGACTCAGGTAGGACCCAGGCAAGACAGCCCTGGCCCTGCCTGAGGCTTTAGTTCCATCCCTGCTGAGCTTCACCTTCTGGTCTCTACAAACAAGTTGGAACTCACTGAGAATCACACCGTTCAGCTATTGCAGTGAGCAGCAGCGGTCCTGTGACAAGAGGAGGATGGCCTGTCTGTCCCTCCCTTGTCTGAAAGCCAGTCCCTACCTGGCAGAGGCAGGAATCCACACGTGCTGACCAGCGATCGGGCCACCAGCGTAGGACAGATGGTGTTGGCGGCTTCTTGCTGCCCCAGATTCAGTGTTGCCAGTTTCAACGTGCACTTTTTACGAAACATCTTCTTCAGGGCGACTGGGGGGACGCCGAGTCTGTTTGCTCCCTCCCTTCTCGCTCCCTCCCTTCTTTCTTTCTTCCCTGTGTCTGTTCCCCAGCTCACTCTCTGGCCAGTTGTTTCTAGTTATGTTGGAGGCCACCCACATGCAGGCTGCAGAGATGAGTTAGCAAAAGTCAGAAACAATTCAAGGTAATTGTGGTGAAAGCTTTGTGGAACATCTGCAAGTGGGTTCCCTTTGTGGCGTACACCAACACATGGTTTTGGAATCAATAGCTCAACCTTCTTTTTCTTTTCAATTGATTTTTTTTTTTTTTATGGGGGATGTATAGAAAAACCCATCTGAGTAAGAATTATTTCTCAATCACAGATTATTTTAGCACTATTTAAGTGCCAATGGGGAATACTGCATGCACATAAACATTTAAAATAATGCCAGTAAAAATTATAGTGACTCATTGTATAGACCACCCTGTTCCAGCAACTAGAGGCTGGTTTTGAGCTCATGGTGATTTCTGGATCAACATCGTGTTTTATTTAATATATCAGCCCCAACATATCGTTGTCATTAAAGTTACTAATAAATGCGATTGGACTTTTAATGCAGTAAATTCTTTATTGTACAGATGCTGTGTTCTTCTTTAGAGGGAATCTTAGGGTCATTTCTTATACAAAGCGCCTTCCGCTCACAGCAAGGCCAGACTTACAGCTCGGGCTGTATTTCTTCTGTCTGTATCCTCATTCCCTGAGTGTGAAAACTTTATTGCTCATTATCTACTGGGCTGTGATGAAGTGACAGATGATTTATTGGGAGCCAAAAACTGTGTTTCAACGGCGAACATTTTTATCCCGTTGTATTGCAGTGACGCCAGCCTCCTGTAACTGCTGAGGCAACAAATAAAGAGAACTCGGTGCTGGAGGGGCTGGTGCGCCCTCATAAAGGTCCGTGTTTCAGATCACACTCTGTTCCTAATTTGATTCAATTCCCTTTTGTTGCTTAAAAATTCAATTTGTTTAATAGAGCTGTTGGACAGTAAAATCTGAATTCCATGCATTTTAACCATTCATATTAAATTTCCCTCTGTATAGTGCTTTTATTAATGTGCTTTATAGGCAGAGGCTTAATTTAAATTTGGTGACCTCACAAGCTTATAAAAAGATCTGAATTCTTGTTTTTCCTCAAAGCTAAATTAAAATGAATAAACGCAAACCAATGGCCCAGTTGTGATTACTTCGTTGAGTTTAATGCCTGAAGGACGGAATGTGGGAGTGTGGGAGGGTGAAGGTGTGGGTGCGTGTCAGTGTCTGGTGTATTTTCATATTTTAAGAGATGACATAATAGGGGGTGGAAGTGAAAATCGAAATGACCTGACTTTAACAGCTAAAAAGGCAAGTCTCTATCTCCCATTAAAACGGTAGGCAAGGCATTGTATAATGGAATATACAATCCCTGCTTTTTACAGGGTTACACATTTATTGACATTTAAATAGCTGAACATCTTTTCCTTTAGGATTAATAAGATACACAGAAACCAACATCAGATTTTTGAGGTTTACTCAACTTTAATCTGTAAAATTTAATAGCAATATCCGAGTCATTATGTGTGCGCAGAATGCCGTGTGACTTTACAAACACTTTTAAGCAATGAATTATGTTACGAGAATGGGTTGGCTGTGTATCATTATGTCCAGGTAAATGCCAGAATGATGACATAATTGGTAGTTGGGAGTAAAATACAACCCCTGTAAAATGTTACTAAGGTAAACGTGGAAGGGTTGTAATTCATTATACATAAACATGACTCCCAGTGTTTACCATGCTATGAAACACAGACTAACTTGATTTCAGCAGGCTTTGTTTCAGCCTTGCTTTTGTTAGTTCATTCAGCAACGTAACCATGTCCTGGTTTCAAAACTGCCAATTCCTTTTCATTCAACCATTTTCCAGGGGACCCCAGTGAATTTCGAGTCTCTTTCTATGCACGAGAGACTAAGCATTCTGTAAATGCTAAATCCTACAAACTGGCCTTAATAAGAACGATAGTGCACTGATTTCAGACAATGATAAATTTATGACTTTGGATTAAAGGTCAGATGGCTATTTCAGACATTAAAACAGCCCAATTTCATAACCCCCAGCACCCTAAGGAGAGACATTTTTTGCAGCCTGGTGCCTGTTCGTTCTGCTAAGACATATAGTAATAGTTAGGGAGTCAACAAGCCCATTTCCTACCTGTGCCGCCTGTAGCCCTAGGCGACTGTTTAACTTTTAACCCTCTTGTTCACACAGCGAACATGCATAAAAGTACAGTGTACCTCGGAAGGAAACAGGTCTTGCAACATTTGTTTTATGCTGTTTGCTGTCAGACACATTGCTCATGTGCTCAGACGTTTTTGGCTGTCCTAAAGTAAGGAGTCATTTTCTCTAAATGGCCACGTTGGCTATAAATCAGTTCCCTTTCAGGTCATCTTGGTCTCTCCAACATCAACAGGGCACCTTACCTACAAGAAAAGGTCTGGCATAAAAGTGCCTTTGAAAAAGGCTTTTGTTTGGCCATTCGTTGGGGTGTGCGGTGTTAGAGAGTTTCCTCCAGCCTCTACTCTGCACCAGCCACTCCCGCGTCTGAGCACAGGGGCTGGATCACCAGAAGGCATCTAGCTCCCTCCTGAGATTCTTGAGCTGCCACCTCTGATGAAGGGTCCTCAGCATCACCTGGGGTTTCTTCTCTCCCTGCCCTGGAGTCGCGGTGGCCGGGATAGCCTCCCACGCAGCATCTGCCCAGCACCGGGCAGCCCCTGGTGGCCAGGATTATGGAAGTGTCTGGAATTGGGGCTCACTCCACTTGCCCGTCTATCATTTCAAGCTTGGGATTAAAAGTGGTGGGGAAAGCGAGGCAGGTGAGAAATTCTACAGAGTCCAAATACACCAGCTGCTCCTCCAGGGGAGCGGGCGAGGGGAATGTGGTGCTGGAGGCCTTCTGGGATCCACAGAGCAACAGGAAGTAATTACCTTGTCTAACCTCATTTATTCCCATATACCCGGAATGCAATTTATTTATTTATTTCCCTTCCTTAGATTTTTCCCAAAAGCCCATCCCGATTTATGCAGTAGAAAAGAATGAGATTTAAGGGATGAGGATTTCGCCATGAATATTCCTGAGTTAATAAAGGCACTTTCTTTCCATTCTATCCAGAATGTGGCCAGTGAGAACCTGAGAAACTCAGAAGAAAAGACGTTATTTTTTCTAGAAGGGCACTGTGTTCTTTAATTGAAAGAAAAATAACAAACAGGTCTTTTGGGACCTGTGTGAATTATGCTATTTAAAAGGCAAAGTGAAATTACCTTTACTGTAGTAATTTTATCGGATAAGATTCAGGATGGAATAGCTCCTTTCTAAGGCTGCTTTGATCTAAATAATAAGCTTTTGAGGTTCTAGTGCATGGGCCAAGGAGATTAAAGCAAGAAAGACGAAGATTGTGCAGATGGGTAAAGGAAATGTAAAAGACATTTTCCAAACCCCCTTGTAGTTCTCTCCCAAGGACCTTCATGGTAGCAAAAATCAAAAGAGAATGTTAAAAAGTCAACAGTTTGGAGACGATTTTTGGTCTTGCAAGTAGACAGTTAACCGTCCCCTCCTGCTGTCGAATGAACCTCAGGGAAGCCTGGAGCCTTCCACAGATGGGACAGTTGAAGGTTAGCTCTGGATTTTTCTAACATTCTCAGTGTGATTGCCAACCTATGGAGACTGCACAGAATTTGTTTCTGCAATCATTTGAATTACCATTTTTCACCGTTTTTCCTCATTTGTTTTTAATCATTATCTTCCTCTTACCCTCCTAGAAATAAGTTTAGGGTCACAGCTGTGTTTGCATTTTTGGGAACTCCCCATAGTTAGCTGAGTGCTTCTCCTGCAGTGGAAGAGCAGTGGAGTGCCGTGACTTCTGCTCCAGATAATTCCAAGTCTGCATTGACATAAAGTGGTCAAAAAAAAGATTAAAGGGCTGGTGGTAAAGTCAGTGTTCAAATTTACTCTCATTTCTAAATTGTCTATCACCTTTTATTTGGACAAGGCACAGAGTGGGACAGTGACAGTGCCTTGCACACACCGGGAGAAGCCGAGGCTGGTAATTGCCGGGGTGGGGAGGGAGGGGTGAACTGTGGGATGTGTGAATTGGACCGTGAACCAGAAATGTTTAAATCAACAGGAACTGGGGATATGAGACCTTCCAATCTGAGATGTTAACTAGGTTAATACTGATCTTGTTTGTAATTTGGCGTCAACAATTTGCAAACATTCTTGGTATATAGTAAGAAAATCAATCCCAAAGTTAAACTGAGGTCTCCTTGAGTTTGACAGGATATGTTTGGAGCCGGTGAGACCCAAGTTTAAGTCCTGGCTTTGCAATTTTCTTGCTGTGTGTCGTAGTAATCTTTCAAAGTTTTCCTGTTCTGATAAATGGGATATAATACAATACCTGCTTCCCAGGGCAGAAGGACTGAATGACACGATGTAGCTTGTGTCTGACGTAATGCAGCAGGGAAGTGGTGAACACATTCAAACCATCACGGTCGTCTCCCTCTGTCAGTGAGCGTGAACCACCTGTCCTCAGAAGTTTTTTTTAGGTTGCTCCAGGTGGCCAGAACACAAGAAAACGGCCTCAAAATAATGGTTCAAAACATTATTTTAACCAAGTATCGACTCCAAAACCTAGAGTAGATTCGTTCACCTCTTTATTTTCATATAGAGATTACTTTATTGTTCTATAAAAATGGTAACAGTTTCTTATAAAGAAGTAACATGATGACAAGGTTAGTATATATCTACATTTTACCATTTTTTTCTCCACCCAGTTTTAAGAAATTATTTTCCTGCTGTTTACATTTATTGCATTTATATATTTGGATAGACTCTCACATTTGTTACTTGATTTATCAGCTTTAAAAATGGCATCTTAGTTGTCCTGATGTGAAAGACGAAAACATGGAGAACGTTCATTCTTTCTAGCCTGCTCTTCTGGTCGTCACTACCCAGTTGTTGAGGCTGTTTGTCCTTAAGTTACGTGATATCCACACACACATGTTGTTGTACTTGTCTGTGCACACATTTTTCTTTTACTATATTTCCCACAGTTGTCATAGTTTAATGCTCCGACAAATGGGTTTGTGTTCATTAACTTTGCCTTCAACTAAGGACTGCCCTCCAGTTGTTTCTATAGGAAGGGCTTATGGGTGCTATATTCCTCGAGTTCTTGAATGTTTGTTTCCTTTAATGCTTGAATTATTGTTTGCCCAGGCACAAAACATGGGAATCCCTGCCTCCCCTCCCAAAGGATTTTGTGGTGGCTGTCCACTGCTGGGGTCCACTGCCGGGGTCCACAGCTGGAGTCCACTGCTGGGGTCCACTGCTGGGGTTCCCTGCTGGAGTCTCCTACTGGAGCCCACTGTGGGAGTCCCCTGCTGGAGTCCCCCTGCTGGAGCCCACTGCAGGAGTGCCCTGTGGGAGTCCACTGCGGGAGTCCCCTGCTGTAGTCCACTGCTGGAGTCCTCTGCTGGAGTCCACTGCGGGAGCCCACTGCTGGAGTCCACTGCGGGAGTCCCCTGCTAGAGTCCACTGCTGGAGTCCTCTGCTGGAGTCCACTGCGGGAGCCCACTGCTGGAGTCCACTGCGGGAGTCCCCTGTGGGAGTCCTCTGCTGGAGTCCACTGCGGGAGCCCACTGCTGGAGTCCCCTGTGGGAGTCCACTGCGGAGTCCCCTGCTGGAGTCACCTGCTGGAGTCCACTGCGGGAGTCCACTGCTGAAGTCCACTGCTGAAGTCCACTGTGGGAGTCCACTGCTGGAGTCCAATGCGGGAGTCCACTGCGGGAGTCCACTGTGGTAGTCCCCTGTGGGAGCCCACTGCTGGAGTCACCTGCTGGAGTCCACTGTGGGAGTCCCCTGCTGGAGTCCACTGCGGGAGTCCACTGTGGGAGTCCACTGCTGAAGTCCACTGCTGGAGTCCACTGCTGGAGTCCACTGCGGGAGTCCACTGTGGTAGTCCACTGTGGTAGTCCCCTGTGGTAGTCCCCTGCTGGAGTCCCCTGCTGGAGTCCCCTGCTGGAGTGCCCTGCTGGAGTCCTCTGCGGGAGCCCACTCCTGGGGTCCGTTGTGGGAGTCCACTGCCGGGGTCCACGGCGGGAGTCCCCTGCGGGAGCCCACTGCGGGAGTCCACTGCTGAAGTCCACTGCTGAAGTCCACTGTGGGAGTCCACTGCTGGAGTCCACTGCGGGAGTCCACTGCGGGAGTCCACTGTGGTAGTCCCCTGTGGGAGTGCACTGCTGGAGTCCCCTGCTGGAGTCCCCTGATGGAGTGCCCTGCTGGAGTCCTCTGCGGGAGCCCACTACTGGGGTCCGTTGTGGGAGTCCCCTGCCGGGGTCCACGGCGGGAGTCCCCTGCGGGAGCCCACTGCTGAAGTCCACTGCTGGAGTCCTCTGCTGGAGTCCACTGCGGGAGCCCACTGCTGGAGTCCACTGCGGGAGTCCCCTGCTAGAGTCCACTGCTGGAGTCCTCTGCTGGAGTCCACTGCGGGAGCCCACTGCTGGAGTCCCCTGCTGGAGTCCCCTGATGGAGTGCCCTGCTGGAGTCCTCTGCGGGAGCCCACTACTGGGGTCCGTTGTGGGAGTCCCCTGCCGGGGTCCACGGCGGGAGTCCTCTGCGGGAGCCCACTCCTGGGGTCCGTTGTGGGAGTCCCCTGCGGGAGCCCACTGCGGAAAGGCCGCAAGGGTTCTACTGTCTCCTCATGCCGGGCGCTTCTGCACAGGATTCTTCTGTGGAGGATCAATAGCTTTACTAGCCTGTGACTTGATGTGGATCATTCAGTATCAGGGTTTTTTTTTGGCACACAGAGTACTCTTTCAATCTGTAGATTGCCTTTTTTTTCTGGGAAGTTTTCTCAAGTTGTATCTCAGCGTTATTTCTCTTTTCTGTCCCAGCTCCTCGGCTTTCTCCCTCAGGGACACCATTTCTGCGCTTGCTGCATCTCTTTTCTGTCTCAGCCATGTGTTGTCTTTTCCTCCACTCCGTGAGCTGTTTTTTCTCAGTTCCACTTTATTTAAAGTTCCACTTTCATTTCAGCCCTCCGTCCTGCCCTTCTGCACTTTCAGCCTTGTCGTCAATGGGCCTTCTGGATTGACTTTTTCCAACGCAGCCTCATTTCTGTGAATGTTATTTTTTCCCATCCGTTCCTTTACCTACAGTTGCCACCTTCTATATTTTTTGAATTCCTGTTGCTCCGATTTGAGATTTTTCTATTAAAGAAGCAATTATTTCATTAATTTTAATAAAGTTCATGGGGCGGCTCCACACTCATAGCACAGTGGTCGTGGTGCTGGCCACAAGCACCGGGACTGACGGGTTTGAACCTGGTCTGGGCCAGCTAAATGACAATGACAACTGCAACAAAAAATAGCTGGGCGTTGTGGCAGGCGCCTGTAGTCGCAGGCTCTTGGGAGGCTGAGGCAAGAGAATCGCTTAAGCCCAAGAGTTTGAGGATGTTGTGAGCTGTGACACCATGGCACTCTCCCTAGGATGACATATTGAGACTGTGTCTCAAAAAAAAAAAAGAAAAAAATTTATGGGGCATATTTGGTAACAATTTCCATCTGGTCCACGAAAACCTCTTTCTAGTGAATGTTCTTTATTCGTCATTTGTTTTCATATTCCTTTCTCCCTTTTCAAGTAGTGATTTAATATATTCTGTGCTTATTAGTTTATCCATTTTAAAAATTATTACTCACCTTGCAGTGAGGTGGATTATTCATGGGCTGGCTCTCTGAACATGTTTATTGTTGGTTTGGTGAGGACAGGCCAGTGCTCTGGTAGGCAGACTTTTCTGTGGTTACCAGAAAAGTTCTTTAAGACAATCAATTTTTTATCAATTATCTCTTTCCCACTAAAGAAAGCCCAGCTGCAAAGCTGCCTCAAGTCACAGTCTCCCCAGTCCTACCCCACCTGACCACGTCCTGTAAGTGTGCCCATCCCCCTGGTCCTCCACGGCTCTCCTGCTTCTCCGTGGCACCAAATGCAACCCCTGGGGATTCTCTGCGAGCTGGCGGGCTTGGTTCTTTTGGTTCCCAACCAGAGGCCTTAGATGTTGGCTCCCTTGGTGTGCTGCCCACTATGGACACATCACAGCCTGAACGTCTTGTTTCTCACTCTTTTCAGCTCTGGCGTGATTTCTTAGTGAATAACGAAGCTGTTTATCTTAACCGGAACATTTTAAACCTGCAACTTACTTAAGGTTCCCAGGTGATGGATAAGGCATTAAAAGCTACATCTTGATACTGATGAAGGCCCCAAATCTTCATTTCATAGTTGTAGCGTGCAGTGCAACATTGATGGGAATACTTCCTCCTTATGTTTTAAGGAACATGTCTGTGTCTTTCTCTCTTCCTTCTCTTACCCCGGTCACGTAATGTAGGAAGTTCTGACTTTATGTTATGATATGTAAGCATTGTTAACTTTACACCCTAGTATTTAAGTTATCAGATAGTAGAAGGAGGAACGTCACTCACCGACTTTCCTTGTCTTCTGGAGAAGAGGTCAGTGCATTTCAGGTGTGCTCAGGATGGTTGTGTCATGGGAGGCAGAATTATGACCGTTGGAGCCTTTGTCTGGAGGTGACGTGTGGTCTAGGGAGGGACGTGTGCCAATAGGACAAGGGTTGGTTAATTTCACGTATCAACTTGACTGGGATGTGGGGCATCCAGGGGCTTGGTCAAACTTTACGCCAATGGTTGTTTTGATGGCATTAGTAATTAAGCTGGTAGATCAAGTAAAGTAGATGGCCCTTGCTAATGTGAGTGGGCCTCATCCAATCAGTTGAGGGCCTGAGAAGAGCAAAAAGGCTGACCCTCCCCCCATTAAGAGAGGAGCCTTCCTGCCTGGGTGGCCTTCACGTTGGGACATCAGCTTTTTCCTGCATCTGTACTTGGACTGAAACCTCAGCTCCTCCTTGGTCTTGAGCTGCCAGCTTGTAAGAAGAGCTCAGCTCTCCTGCTTCTCGGACATTCGGACTGAGACTGGAGCTGATCCACTGCCCCGATGGGGCCCCAGCTCACCAGTGCAGCCTTCAGGACTTGTGACCTCAGACTGAGACTGGAGCTGAACCACTGCCCGGCTGGGGCCCTAGCTCACCAGCGCAGCCTGCAGAGCTAGGACTTGTGACCTTTGCAGTGGTGTGGGCCCGTTCCTTATTATAATTCCCTTTCTGTGTGTCCCTGTATCCACAGATCCCAACACACCACTGCCTGTGAGCTCTGTGGCGGTGGGGGCTGCCATCTCGTGCACCACATTATCATGAGCTGTGCTTCGTTTGCCTGGAGGTGAGTTATTTTATTTGGAACAAAGCTGTCTGGAATACCATGATGGTAGGTCAGGCATTGTAAAGCCACGGAAGATTGTTTTGGCCAAAACACTGCCTACGGGGAAGGCAAACCCACACCCAGAGTGAGTGCCCACCAGGAAGCACAAACACTGCCCCTTACATGATGAACATGGTCTGGTGTGATGAGCCCACCGCCAGGCAGTTGCTGATCACTCCGAGGAAAGGGGTGTACTGGGACTCAGTTGGTTTCTGCTGCTGGCAGATTGGGCACTAAGCAGTGGCCATTGCCAGGTTGGCCCTAGTGAGTCCAGGTGGCTGGGTCCATGCATAACCCCCGTCCTGCCACCATGGCCACTTAGATCAAGAGCCCATTAGGCAATGATGAGTGGATGAAAGGGCTGACTAGTATCCACAGAACACAGTACCGTCCTCCACCTCATAAAAATCCTCCTCTGCTGAGGTCACCCTTTGGTGGCCATTCATGTAGGACTCAAATATGGTCCTGTTTGTTCCCATTCACAGAGGTATGTCACGTACCATTTTTCCACATTTCCTTAACCAATTTCCTAACCATGTTCCTTCTAAGACCTTAACCACTCAGCCCAATAGTGGGCTGCAGCCCTTGAACTTGTCCACACCCTTGAACCTATCCACACCCTTGAACCTGTCCACACCCTTGAACCTGTCCACACCCTTGAACCTGTCTACACTTACATGTTTAGCTCTATTTCCTTCTAAGCCAAAAGAACACCAGTCCCAATGCTTGCAGTTCTGTCCAGGGGAAGGATTTCGTCTCACCTCTGTGTGTGACGATGTCTCAGAAAGGGGCTGCAGTGCTGCAGCTGTCCCCTGTCAGGTGGCACTGTGTTCTCTGAAGAGCCTCCTGTAAACTAGGCCTGAATCTTCTCTTTTTCTGTCACTTGATCCTGGGGAAACTCCCCCAAGGCAACAGGTGCAGGCTAGAAGATAAAAGGCCATTTGTCATGAGTGAGGACCGTGGCTCTCTGGGACACTTCTTCACGTAATGTATCAGTGCCTTCGGAACCTGCCTGGCCGGGTCCCATGAGTCCCACTTCCGTGTGGTGATGGAGTATTTTCATGTACACTCAACTTCATGCCTTGGCGACTGTATTCCATTGAAAAAGAACCAAGATTCACTTGTGTTTACCTGCATATGGCGGATGGGTAGGGGACATTTGATATGATGTTAAAGATGGGCACTCAGGAGATGTCACTTCCTAAGTGGGTGGTGTCAGGGGCTAGGAAGACTCATAAGAACGTAGAGGGCAATACAAGTGCGTTCTCCCACTGTGGGAGCATCACCACAGAACACCAGGGGGCCTTCTGCATGTGGGAATTTGGATTATTTCAAAGCCCAAAGTAAAAGTTATTGTCTCTAGACTCTTTGTTGGCTGTTGGAATCAGATCAGTCATTTCCCTCCTGGGCTCTCTGCAGCAGTCCCTCTCTGCGCACACCTACTGTGCTCTGTCATTTGACTTTCCCTTTAGTCAGTCTGGTGGCCCACAAACACTGTATTAGGGGGACCTGCTTTAAAACTGGGCTGACCTGAGTTTGAAGTCAGAGGCCGTCGCATGCTGGCTTCATGACTTGGGCATCCCTGAGTGTCTCTGAGCTTTCTGAGCCATTCCTCACTTAGCATTCATACGGTATCTCTAATATTGACACAATAGTCACATCTGCCTCCTGGAGTAGACTATAAGTTTGGACAGACAGGAGATGGGTCTTTGTTATTCATTCCTAGATCTCCAACATGTAGCACAGTGCCTGGCATAGAGTAAGTAAATATTTGGCAGATGAGTGAACACATTAGCCTGTGAGGTGGTTGTAAGCAACAGCGCAGGTGACTGGCACGTGGCTGGCTTTTGCTATGTGGCTGCCATTGTTACTCAGCTGAACATGGTTACTGCTTCAACTTGGGAGAGTTTTTGGAGGCTAGACGCTAAGTTTTGTTCATTGTGTTCTCAGCTAGACCTTTCTCCGTGGTAAGTGCTTCAAGCCATCGAATACAATTTCACGATCATTGTAGCTGAAAACAAACCTCAGGCAGAAAAGAAAACAGATGAGCTCTCTTCCTTTCCAGAGCTTACGGCCATCTGTGTCTAAATTGTAATATTGTAAACCCCACAGCCATTTAACATGTATATTTTATTGTAAAGGTAGACAGCTTACATTTATTGAGCACTTAGTATATGATAAGCCTTGTTCTTGTTTCACTTTATTTGTAACTTATTTTATTTTATACTTAAAACAACCATGTGAGGAAGTTGCTATTACTACTCTTGATAAATAGACAGGAAAGCAAATCCCAGTGACATCCTGTGATTTTCTTGAGGTCACACAGCTGGGAAGGGCAGAGCTGAGCTGAAAGCACAGGTGATGTGACAGCAAGTGTGGACAAGAGGGCTCAGCCCTTTTGCTGCACCAGCACCTGTGGCGAGTTGGACCATCACTGGGATAAGTCTTCAGTCAGTGTCTGTCCCGGAGTATTTGCAGGCTGGATCCTTAGAACTGCAGTATTTAAAAAGCACTGTACTTGGGTGGTGGGCAGTGCAACAGGAAAACCCAGGCTTTTGACATGTTTGTCTTTACCCATCATTTCCCTATGACCTTGGGCAAGTCACTTCTTTTAGTTTCGGTTGTCTTATTTTGATAGTGAGCCCAATATTATCTCCCTAATTGGGTGGTGGCAAAGATTCTTGAACATCTTAGTGATGACAGTTTCTGGCCCAGGCAGGAATCAGCAGAAATTCATTACTCCCCAGCAGGCTTCCATCCCGAGGAGGCAGTTTGGGCTGGTTCTGCTCCAGATGTCCAGATACCCTGGACTCTACCCCTCCCTCTTTACAGAGCTCAGTCTCACTTTCTGAGGGCTTTACAAGATGATAAAAATGGAGGAACATTACCCACATGCTCTGCCTTAGGGCACCTTGCCCTGTCTGACTTGAGGAGGGCACGATGTGATATCCGGGTCACTCAGCTGTCGTGTGTGGCCAGGGCGGGACCCAAGTGGCCTCAGCTCCGGGAAAAGCAGCAGTGACTTCTCCTCGCTGGCAGTCTGCTTGCTGCCTCTTCTGGTTTCTCTAGGAAAGCCAGTCTCAGGAGCTGTCTGCATATATGAGTCAACCAAAGCACGGGTTAGATTCTCAATCAGTCGCCTCAGGGTGAGGCAGAGGCACCTGGGTTTTCATGGGCAGATGGTTTGAGCATCAGCCTTTGAGAAATGCTGCTCTGGGTACAGGTGGAGTGACCAACTGGCCCCTGTGTGCCCAGGAGCCAGGCAAACCTATATCCAGAGTGAGTGTCTGCCCAGGTAAGGACAAAGCTCTGTCCCTTCCATAATGACAGGGGTCTGGTACCATCAACCTACCAGGTAGTTGCTTATCACCCTCAGGAATGGAGCCATATTGGAGGCTCACTTTCCCAGCTTAGCAGTGAAAATCTGTGTCCTTGGAATCTGTCTGTCCTGGCAAACTGGGATGGATGATCATCCTAAATATACATAAAATTCAGGCTGTCAGAGGCTGTTAGGGACCATCTGCCTGGGTGTGGGGACTCCGGGTCCTGAGTTCCTGTGCCACCTTGCCTGGATTTCTTAAAATCACCTGTAACCAAATTCCCTAATGCCATGTTCAACCCGCCATGGGAGATACAGCCTGGTTGACTGCTGGACTCTGCAGCCACACGCCTATTGGGAGGCAGCTGTGGGCAGCTCTGTCCTCCCCCGTCACCCTCCTTTGCCTACCAGGCTTCACGCAGGATCCCCCAGCACTGCACCTGCCCATGATAGAGCACATTGCTGTCCTCAGGGCCTTCCTCCAGGCTCTGCTGCCCCCAGCCATTCAGTCTGCATTGTCTCATGTGCCGGCAGGACAGCCTGACCCTTCCTGCAAAGAGTGGGAGAGAAGCTTCCATGGGAGCCCTGGTTTTCCAACTGGAGGCATTGCTGAGCCTGTAGCATCTCCATTCATTTGAGGAGTCACTGCTCTGAATTAGAATAATTCATTACTCATTAAAGCAGTTTGAAATAAGGCACAGTGTGTACTAAAAGGTGCTATATAAAACCAAATTAAATATATTTTAGTATGAGTGCACTCAGACAGTTGTTCCCAAGAAAACCTGATAATTAGGACTCTAACTCGGTACGAGGGTGTAATCTAGCCCAGAAAAGATGCTTATTATAGCCACGTTGTTCTTGCAGGCATTTATGAAAAGGTTTCAACTGCATAGGAATATTTTAGGAGTGTACAAGTCGGCTCTAAAAAATCAGTTTATTTTATTTTATTTTTTTTCTTGTCTGAAAGAGACTGGCAGCATCACTACTTACAGTTACACTGCTAATTAACCTTCAACTATTTGTATAGCACATAAGAAATAAAAAAATCAGTTTAGATTGAAGGTTGGCATTCAGCATCTCAACCTCTGCCTCAGAGTAAATCATTTCACAGAGTCTGTTTTTTCTTTCCCTTTTCTCTCTCTTTCCCTCTCTCTTGTAAAGTCAATTTCCTTTTTATAATTTTAAGAAAAAAGAAAAAAGGCATTCCTGTTTTTAGGACTCCCTTAATTAGAAAATAGCTTCATTTTGTGGAGTTGTTGTATTAGCCAGCTCGGGCTTCCATAACAAAATCCATTGACAAGTGGCTTCAGCAAAAGATATTTTTTCAGGGTTCTGGAGGCTAAAAGTCCAAGATTGAGGCTGCAGGAAGGCTGATGAGGGCTCCCCTGTGGCCGGCAGATGGCTGCTTCTTGCTGTGTCCTCCCTGGACAGGGGGAGGAAAGAGAGAGAAAGAGAGAGACACTCTTCTTTATTAGGGCAGAAAACCCCCTTCTGACTTCATCTAACCCCAATTAACTCCCAAAGGCTCCACCCCCAAACACCATAACATTGAGGTCAAGGCTTCAACATATGAGTTTTGGGGAGCAAAAATATTTGGTCCATATTTTAAAAACGTATTTTTCTTTACTAAGTCCTAATTTAGTTGGAGCTAGTGATGGCATACCCAAAGTAATTTGCCATATAGATACATAAAAACCCAGAGCAAAAAATAGTCACTTAAAATGCCCCATGGCCTTTTTCACACCAGCCCTGAGGCGCGGACTAAGGCTGCCCAGGTGAGCACTGTCCCTGTGAGCCATGGCAGGTGGCACACTAGGTATACCCTAAATGTGGCTGCAAGGACTGGCCCTACAAAAGGGGAGTTTGTCCTGGAGCTGTGGACAGAGACCAGGGTGACTGTGCCCAAGTGGGGTCCTCCCCTACCTTGCTGTGGAAGCCCCTCCCCTGTCTGGAGCTGTGGGCAGAGACCAGGGTGACTGTGCCCGAGTGGGGTCCTCCCCTACCTTGCTGTGGAAGCCCCTCCCCTGTCTGGAGCTGTGGGCAGAGACCAGGGTGACTGTGCCCGAGTGGGGTCCTCCCCTACCTTGCTGTGGAAGCCCCTCCCCTGTCTGGAGCTGTGGGCAGAGACCAGGGTGACTGTGCCCGAGTGGGGTCCTCCCCTACCTTGCTGTGGAAGCCCCTCCCCTGTCTGGAGCTGTGGGCAGAGACCAGGGTGACTGTGCCCGAGTGGGGTCCTCCCCTACCTTGCCGTGGAAGCCCCTCCCCTGTCTGGAGCTGTGGGCAGAGACCAGGGTGACTGTGCCCGAGTGGGGTCCTCCCCTACCTTGCTGTGGAAGCCCCTCCCCTGTCTGGAGCTGTGGGCAGAGACCAGGGTGACTGTGCCCGAGTGGGGTCCTCCCCTACCTTGCTGTGGAAGCCCCTCCCCTGTCTGGAGCTGTGGGCAGAGACCAGGGTGACTGTGCCCAAGTGGGGTCCTCCCCTACCTTGCTGTGGAAGCCCCTCCCCTGTCTGGAGCTGTGGGCAGAGACCAGGGTGACTGTGCCCGAGTGGGGTCCTCCCCTACCTTGCTGTGGAAGCCCCTCCCCTGTCTGGAGCTGTGGGCAGAGACCAGGGTGACTGTGCCCAAGTGGGGTCCTCTCCTGCCTTGCTGTGGAAGCCCCTCCCCTGCCAATTCGCTTCCTTCTTCTCTGGCCCAGTTACCTCCATGATGAGCAGGAAACATGGGCCCCAAATAAAAGGAAAACAGCAGAACCTACTTAGGGAATTTCTGAAAACGCCCCACAAAGATGTAAACCTTCCTCCACAGAGCTTTTCACTCCATGGGGCCTCTGACTGTGAAGGATTTCCATACGTATGTGAGTGATTTAATCTGATTAGTCAGGGAACTGTGGTCCCCAGAGGCTGTGCATTCCAAATAGCCTTGATGTGGACCTGCTGGCACCCTGCCCCTGGTGCCAGGCTGTGACACCAAACTCCTCCCAGTGAGCACCTCCAGTCCAGTCTCAGTTTCCCTCCAGGGTTCTCCCCTTCCTCTCCAGCCCGTAACAGGGGCCTGGTTCGCTGACCGCTGTAGAACTAGAGGACCAGCTTTGTGAGTCCAAGCACTGAAGACACGGTGGGTCGGGAACAACAGCCACCCCGTCCTGTGGCATGCCGAGCACCGCCGGGCTCTGGTGCTCTAATATGCCTGGCAGGTGGCTCGCAGTGTAGTAAGAATGAAAGAAAAGCCAACTGGGATTCCAGGAGAACATGGTCGGCAGCAGATTCTGTATGAGGTCTGACAATAAAGTTTGCGAACTCATCCTAGAAATAGCGCTGTACACTCCTCTGCGGAGTATCAGTGTGGTCAGCTTCAAAGTCCTCTCACTGGGAGGCCATGCACTGGGCCAGGGCCGAGTCCACCCTTCAAAGCCATCTTGGAGCTCTTTTTCTGGGATGGCCATCAGAGCTGCCATTGTGCAAGGCCTGATGATTAAGTTCCTGGACTTGTCCCCGTGTGTGTACATCGGCCACATTGTGCATCAGCGTCTCACAGCGACGTTCCTGCCCATGAGGTGGTGTCCTGCGGAGTGGTGTTCATTATTGTTGCGTATCTTTGTGTGTTGTACAATGAAAGCTCTGGTGGCTATTCCAGAAAACGAGCTCCAAAAGTGCTCTGCAGGGCAGACTAGGTTCCGGCATTGGTGTATGCCTTCCCAAGGGGAGTGCTTCAAAGGTGACCATAGTGATATTCAGCAGTGAGGTATGCAGTGCTTTCTTATGGCAAGTTCTTGAACTTAATTGTCAGACCTGCATGTGCACAGGTGCAAGGGAGGCATTGAGGATGTGGGGAAGGGCACAGCTCCTCCTTAGTGAGCTAAGCAGTTGTCACTGCGGGGCACACAGGGGTTCAGCCGAGGTGTGTGGCTCCTCCAGCCGGTGTCTGCCTACACCTTTCAGGCCCAGCATGGAAGCTGAACATGGTCTGTCCTGGTGCTGGGATGAGCCCAGGGTGTGACTGGTGTTTCTCTGTCCTCACTCTGCTGGCTGATTCATCCATTTTTTCACACAGGTGTGAAGACAACATGGAAGAAACCAAGATGAACTCAGTCTTGTCCACAGATAAGCAGCAAATGAAAACCCACGTGGGAAGTCTGTGGTCTCAGGAAGCCCAAGATCACGGTGAGAAAGCGCTACCTGGGACAAGTCGAAGCTTGGAGCTCTCAGGTCCCGTTAGACTGGCCTGGGAACCCAAGGTGTCCACCCTGCGGGAGGTGCAATGCCAAGTCCAGGTGTGATTACCTGGTTGGGTGGGTTTTCTGAGAGGTACCTGGGTACCTGGTAAGAGATGACGTCCTGTGGGAATCCAGGGTTCTCCCTGAAATGGGAGGAAAGCACAGAGGCGTCTCCATCCATCTCTCGGGCCCTTTCATGGGAAAACACACTATTCTGAATAAAACAGACATGTTTGGTCCTCAGCTGCCATTTATTATATTTGAAAGTAGTCTTCCTATTCTAGACCTATGTCCCTCTGGTAGATGAGGAAATTCAGAGGTTGGTCATTGTAGGAATCTATCTTTTAAATTCATTGACTACAGTAACTTGCCATGAACTCGGTACCCAGATTTCAGGCATGGATCTGGCTGAAAGTTGCTCTACAGTGTGCTATGAGTTATTTTAATTCAAAGGTACTCAGTATTTGTGACTTTAAATCAGACAGACCCACAAGTGTATTTTAACATAGTTTTCATTTTTTTCCTTGTGTGTGTTTAGTAACAACAGTCCCCTTAAGCTGTAGTGGCAGATAGCCAGAGGAAAGAGAGGTGTTAATGAGACTCGGTGTAAATGCAAGGGCGCAGGACTGACAGTTTTCCGTAGTGCAGTTGGCACCGGATTGAAAAGACAGGGTGGCACGAAGCTGACCGGTCACCTTAGATAATGATGAAAGAGCAGTGATGGGGGACATTCGAGGACCACTGGCAAACTGTGCAGGGGCAGGGCGGCAGGGCGGCAGGGAGAGCCCCGTGTTGGCAGAGATACGCCCATGGCTCTTGGCAGTATGGGTCCTAGAGTAAGGCAGCCTCAGCGATGTTGATCCCAGGGTTTACAGGGAGCACACCCTGATGGCGCTGGGTTCAAGTCGGGGGGCTTGGCAGGAGGAAAGTTCCGGGTAGCTCAGGCACCTGGGAGCGCCTGGGAGGAGCTTTGCCCTCACGTGACGGGGTGGTTGCTATTTTTACAAAGGTGACGTGTTTCCGCCTTTTAGTTCTGGGCAGCGGTGGCAGCTTCTGAACATTGAGGTGCTGGTGTTCTGTTGCTAGTTTACTCATATCCCTTCCTGGCCTTCCCCTCTTCTGCCCATTTCTCTGTTCTGCTCCACTCCTTTCAGAAAGCAGACACCTCCATCCTGCCACTTTTGGGAAATCAGTGAATAAGCTGGATCTGCAAGGAGGTTGAGTCATCTGGTCGATGGACACGTTGGCGATCCCCTTTATTTTTGGTGGTCTCTGTTATTCCAGTACCGAATGAACAAATGCCATTTTCCCCATAGTGCCAGAGGCGCATTCCTCCTGGTGCTGTGGACCACCAGGAAGGGGCCTGGGGGACATGCAGTGCAGTGGGATAAATTTATACCCCATGGCTGCAAAATTAAGTGTTTCCTCCTGATGTCTTGGGGTATAGGCAGCCAGAGTCAAGAGACATGGGGAGGTTTCTGTATCATCAATAGATTCGCCAGACTTTTGTCCAAGGGAATCCATGGAGACAAAGACAGGCCCCCCCCCGAGGAGCACAGAAACTCGCATGCGTTGAAGAGAGGATGCAAAAATTGAAATTTCTGTATTTACCAATAGATTTTTAGCATTCGGGGGTGAGAGCAAAAGGAAAAATTCTATTACTGCTACCAGGTAACATAAAGTCACCTTTCAGATTTCCCTGCAGCGCAAAACAAAAAACAATAGGACTTGGGCAGTGTGTGGCAGAAACAGCCCCGCACCCATCCCACTGATGTTTACCTAGGAAGGACATGATTTCCAAGGGATTTGCTTCATGCCTTTTGTCTTAGCCCATAGATCAAGTTGAGTTTCTGAAAGACTGATCAATTTCAGTTAATGTTAAAAATTAGTTCAAGACCATTTTGGAGAAAAATAGTCCTTTTCTGCTATTTCCTAGTAATGAGCTGAAATATGAGCAGCAATCTTTCTGTCCTGCGTGTACCACTCGGCTTGGTGAGACATTCCCCTAATGGGTTAGATTTAACATTGTCACCCTTGAAATTAAGTGCAGGTGTTTAAAACTTCATTTTTATAAGAAGAACTTGACATTAATAAATTTTATACCTTTGATTAAATAACTAAAAATACATTATTATTGGGTTAATAATGACTCTGGATATGTGCAGGTTTTTGACCATTTCATTGCATTACTATGGCACAGAAGCAAAATTTCACTCATATATTTGACTTAAATGGCAGTCTTTAGGGATCTGAATCAGAAATTATAAGTTCTACTGCAATTTACATGTTAAGTTGTGTGACCCCATGATAGTTCAACCATTTGTTAAAAAAAACAGTAGGTGGTCTGTGGTCTGATTTTCAATGAATAATTTTATTTTACATCCAGCACAAGGTCCAGCTGAATGTTTCATTACATTAAAATTTCACCAAGTGACATAAACCTTGTAATTAAAAAAGCGTTAACTTTTTATAGAGTGCCTAAATTGTTGAAAACATTCCTCCAAAATGTGGCTGGGAAAGAACTACAGAAATTTTGTCACCTAACATCCTCAGACATGTTTTCATTTAAATTATTTAAACCGTGATTTTTTTTTTTCCATTTCCCAATGAGAAGCCTTATGGAATTCAATGGAAATAAGGAATTAAATGATTACTTAGCACCTGGCTTCTGGAACATACTCCCAAATCATTTAAACATGGTTTTATGTTTCTGTATTATGATTTATTTCCTTTGGATGCCTTTTATTATTTTAAATGAGCTCACGATTTATTGCTGTTGCCTAGTTCATCTCATGTCTGTTTAATTAGTAGTGCTTCTCGGGCACGTCTTCATAGAGGGTGGAAATCAGCATTATCATGGCAGTTCCCTGTCTCCTGTGAGGAGAAGTCCCAGAATTACCCATGCCATCGGAGATCCCAAAATACCCATCTTGCCCACGGGCACCTGTAGGGTCTGTAATGTACTGACATTATTCTTAGACACAATGCCTGAGACTTCTAGGAATGGTGTCCCAGCAACGACCAATCGGTATCCGCCTATGATCCGGTGCTCCCGTATGCATCTGAGTAGGGGCTACTACTTCTGGGAAACATTGAAACAGAAAATAAACCTGTGTTCAAAGCCGGGGTGGGGTGGGGGGCATGAAAGAACAGTTGACAGTGCCACCTAGCCATTCAGGAGTGGAGAGAGCTCCTGGGAGCGCGCGAGTGTCTCCTGCCAGCTCAGAAGTCTGCCTGTCAGATGGAATGGCTTTCTTCGTGGGCCTGAGAAAAATCCTTGCCCTCCCCCTGGGTAACAGAGAGAAGGGTATTTTGCGATGAGGAGAAATCTAGACCTCTCTTGCTCCTGTGGCATGCTTGGGACGTTGTTGGTGGTCTTGTTTTGTATTTGTGTATTAGGGAGAAAGACAGAGTTTATGTATGTGTAGTGAGAAGGAATGTTTTTGCCTTAACACAATCCAAATTGTTAGTACATGTGGCCTGGGGCTTTAAAGAGGAAAAAAAATGAGATGTATACATTTAAATCTGTAGACAAAAGCTCAGATAAGCCTGCAACCTTCTCTGCGTGGTTGTGTTGCCCCAAACAGCCTCCACACACAGTGCAGACCTGTCAGCTCCCCGTGTCTCCCTTCCCAGGTGCTGCACCCTGGCTGCCACTGAAATGCCACTAATTGGGGCATGAGATCAAAGGGAAATAGGAACAAATTAGAAAGTCACGGATTTCCACCCTGGTAGGAACAGAATGAGGCACATCATTTAATCGCCAGTAGAGTCAAATCGATGGAAAATGGATGGGAGCTTCCCTGGATGAGGTCTGGGACTTTCTCTTTTACCAAAAGGTAAGCAAACAGAAGGCAACATCTAGCAAGTGGGGAGAAACGTGGCACCTGCTTTCCCGGCTACAGAGAGGCTCCTTTTTAGACTCCTCGGCTGTTTCTCTGAGGTGCTGGGTGATGAATCCAGGCCTTCTTTCTGATGGGCCCTACCAGCCAGATAGCAAAAAGCTTCCAATACTAACAGATAGCAGACGTTCATATGGTTCACTGAAATGCCTGTCGCAAGAATATGGGACTTGTGGAAAGACCTCAAAAATAATAGATTTTTTTAACAGTAAGAATGAATATTTCCTTTGCTAGTCACAAGGTTTTCAGCTTTATGTCACCCCATCTGTCCAATTTTGCTTTAGTTGCCTGTGCTATGAGGGTATTACTCAAGAGGTCATTGTCCAGACAAACATCCTGAAGCATTTCCTCAATGTTTTCTTCTAGTCGTTTCATAGTCTCAAGTATTAGATTTAAGTCTTTAATCTATTTTGGTTTTATTTCCAAGTAAGTATAGAGTATAATTAAGAATAAGAATATAATATATCTCTTGGTATAAGGCAAGAGATAAGGGTCTAATTTCATTCTGCTGCATGTGGAGATCGGTTGTTCTCAGTGCTGTTTATTAAAGAGACTGTGCGTTCTCTCCATATGTACTTGACGTCTTCATCAGAGGTAAGGTTACTACACATGTGTGGATTTATTTCTGGGTTCTCGCTTCTCTTCCCCTGGTCTGTGTGTCAGGACCATGCTGTTTGGTTACTACCACTCTGCAGTATAATTTGAGGTCAGGTAATATAGTTCCTTCTGTTTTGCTCTTTTTGCTCAGGATAGCTTTAGCTATTCTGGACCTTTTATGTTTCCATATAAATTTTGGAATTCTTTTTTTCCGTTTCTGTAAAGAATGTCATTTGTATTTGGATGGGGATTACATTGAATCTGCAGATTACTTTGGGTAGTACAGACATTTTACCAGTATTAATTCTTCTAATCCATGAGCATGGAATATCTTTTCATATTTTTGTGTCCTCTTTGATTTCTTTCACCAGTGTTTTATAGTTTTAACTGTAGAGATCTTTTACTTCTTTAGCTAAGTTTATTCCTAGGTATTTTATTTTATTTGTAGCTATTTTAAGTAGAATTACTTTCTTGATTTCCTTTCCAAATTGTTTGTTGTTGGTCTATAGAAATTCTATTGATCCTTGTGTGTTGATCTTGTATCCTACAGCTTTACTGAATTTGTTTATCAGTTCTAGTAGTTTTCTGGGGAGTCTTTAGGTTTCTGTAGATGCAAGGTAATATCATCTGCAATCAAAGATAATTGATTTCTTCCTTTTCAATTTGGGTGCCTTTGATTCCTTCGTCTTGTTTGATTGATCTAGTTAGAACTTCTAGCATGATGTAGAATAGCAGTGGTGAAAGTGGGCATCCTTGTCCTGTTCCAGGTCTTAGAGGAAAGGCTTTCAGTTCTTCCCTATTCATTATGATACTATCTATGAGAAGAAAATATTTGCAAACTATCCATCTAATAATGGATTAATAATTAAAAATAAAAGGAGCTCCAACAATTCACTAGGAAAAACTCAAATAATCTGATCTCAAAAAAGCAAAATATCTGAATAGACATTTCTCAAAAAATAAAAAATAAAAATGGCCAATAGGTGTATTAAAAAATGCTCAAAATTATTAGTAATCAGGGGAATGAAAATCAAAACTACAATAAGATATTATCTCATCTTAGTTAAATGGCTTTTTTCAAAAAGATAGGTAATAATGGATGCTGGGGAGGATGTGGAGAAAGGGGGAGCCCCAAATACAATTGGTGGGAATAAAAATTAATACAACCACTATGGAAAACAGTGTAGAGATTCCTCAGAAAAACTGAAAATAGAACTACCACACGACCCAGGGATTCTGCTGTCAGGTATATATCCAAAAGAAAGGAAACCATAGATAGAAAGATGTCTCCACTCCCATGTTTATTGTACCACTATTTATAATAGCCTCGATTTGAAATCAAAGGGTGAAGAAAATGTGGCTGGCTTGGTGCCCGTCACTCAGTGGTTAGGCTGCCGGCCACATACACTGGGGCTGGTGAGTTCAAACCCAGGCCGGGCCTGCTAAACAGCAATGACAACTGCAACAAAAAAATAGTCTGGCGTTGTGGTGGGCGCCTATAGTCCCAGCTACTTGGGAGGCTGAGGAAAGAAAATCCCTTAAGCCCAAGAGTTTGAGTTTGTTGTGAGCTGTGACACCACGGCACTCTACTGAGGGTGACATAGTGAGACTCTTTCCCCCCAAAAAATAAAAAGAAAAAAGAAAAGTGGTGCATATATACAATGGAATATTTCTCAGTCACAAAAACAATGAAACCCTGCCATTTGCAACATGTATGAAAGTGAAGAACATTATGTTACGTGAAATAAGACACAGAAAGACACAGAAATACAAGTATCGCGCGTTCTCACTCAGGTGTGGGAGCTAAATATCTAAACAGTTGATCTCAGGCAATCAGAGAGTGGAATGATGGTTACCTGAGTCTGGGAAGGGCCTTAGGGAGTGGGAAATAAAGTGGGGATGGTTAGTGGGTGAAAAATATAGTTATCTAGTTTGGTAGAAGGAATAACATTTGCTAGCGCAACAAAGTCACTGCAGTCAAAAATAAGTTATGGTATACTTTAAAATAATGTGCACGGAATTGGAATGTTCCTAACACAAACGTGAGAAATGTGTGAGGTGCCGGGTACCCAATCACCCCGATTTGATTAATACACATCGTATGTTCTGCATTAAAACATCCCATGTACCCTGTATGTGAGTGTATATACCCATATATGGGTATTATGTACCCATAAAAATAAAATTATAAAAAGGAAAAAACTAAAAAAATGAGTAAAGAGAAAATATGTATCACTTGAATCTCAGGTATCTGGACTCATAAAACACAGGACACTTTGCCCCCCAAAGTGGTGGATCAGGGCCCCATCCAGAACGTGCTGTGTGCAGAGTTCTGGGTGCTCAGACCAGCGGTTCCAGAGGACGAGTGGCAGAGACTCCCTTTGCGGGATGCAAAGCCCGGCATGAGTTACGATTTCAGGGGAAGCCTCTTGCAGAGTGACAGGCCACCAAAGAACCCCCTTCCACAGCAATCACGGGCTGTCCTAACTATTAGCTTTCTACAAGGGGATTGGGAAAATGGTCTTACGAACGGTGCAAACTCGTATCACGTTCATTTTTGAGCATTTTTCTAACATATTTTTTAATTTATTATGACTGAAGGTCTTATCCATTTAAAAGCTCTTTTTAAAACTTCCTTTCCCCGGCCACCTCCCGCCCTATCTCTCTGTCTCTTTCTAAGTCCTTCGGGTGGATCCAGTCCCCTTTGGAGAAAACTAGAATTGAGCCCTGGGAGGGAAATGAGGAGTCGATGCAAAGATTTTGGGGTCAGTACTCTGGCATCTAAATACAGACAGCACAGGCGGCAGGCACCCGGGCCCAGTTTTCAAGCATGTACCATGTGTGGGGCCGGCTGTCTGCTTTCACAGTGACGGTTGGTTCTGTACTTTCAGGAGCCATACGGAGAGAAAAACTTGAATCTTTTGACAAAAATCAGATCTAGTAAAACCTTTGCAAATATTACCAAAGAATAGGTCTGTCTTCGGCATAAACACAGTGGATGCAGGGTCAGTCTCAGCGAGACTGTTAGTCCAATTTCTATCAAAGCCTTTCGGGCAGCTTGTGTCTCACTCGGGGACGTCGTCCCTCTGGTGAGCTGTTGGGCAATGTTCCAGCCCACAGGGAGGAAATATATACAGATAAAATATTAATTGTAGCATGTAAGTAGTAGCTGATTGAGGAATATTTTATAAAATTGCTCTATATTAGTCACTGGGATTTGTAAAAACATTAGCCAATAAGAAACAAGGAATGGCCATATTCATAGTTCTCCCCAGTCCTATATTATATTAAAACTGCAATCAATGTAGACTTTGGGGTGTTTCTAGTGAGAACTTTTCCTTAAGCCCTGAACAACTGTCTTCCTCATTTTCTTGTTTTCCCTTCTCCCAACACCTCTTTGCTCCTACACAAAATAAAACAATCCCAAGAGCTGTACACACACTCATGAACCAGGTTTGCAGAGACATTTCAGTGGTCTATTGAATGTGAGAAAATTAGAACAAAACTGTTTGCATTTTAGCTGATCTATGTTCCCTATTTGAAACAGTCAGAATAGCCAGTTAGAATGGTTGAGAGTCTCAAATAAATAATACATGATCACAGTACAAACCTGAGAGGCGTTTTATATAAATCACTATGCTAAGTGTTTGAAGCCCAAATAGCTTCCACGGAAAGGAAAAGCAAACAATCAAAAGGAAAAAAGCAAATTAATTAAAAGAAATATTGGCCACTGTGCTGAAATCCGCGCTCTCTCTGTGTCATCTATACTTGGGTAGAGAGCGGGTAGGGTGCTGCAGGCTGACGCAAGGTGCGTTCAGTGGTGGCTTAGACAGAGAAACAATGTCTTAAAAACTGTGAGTAAATGGTGAGTGAAAATTTCCAGGGATTCCAGCATAGATAATGTGCTCCTGGGTACAAAAGGCATTTTGAATAGATTCTTATAAAAATGCTTCTTTAATTTCCTTGTGTATCTTTTCTAAGAAAGGGGAAAAAAATATCCTCTAGAGCAAAAGAGGTTTATCTCACCATGTTTTGAAACACTTTGGGTTCTGTAGCATTCTGTAAGAGTATCCCCCCTCCCTCGGCCCCCATTCCATTCTCCCCGAGGCTAACAATTTTATATCCAAAGTAAATCTAGCTAAAATTAAGAAACAGAGCACACAGCTGCCCTTACTCGTGGCCCACAGATGTTACCAAAACCTGATTAAGAAGCCCTTAATCTCCTGCCGCACCTTTTCATTAGTGTAATAATCATTTTTTGCCAAATATCTAGCAGAGAGAGGAAAAGGAGAAGGGGAAGAGAATGTTTGGACTCCCACAACCCGAGAATACTCCTGGAACCTAGTGGGGAAAATGAGGCATTGAGGTAATCCATGTGCTGAAATATTTTTGCTTCTTTTTCTAGAAAATGTGCAATTTGGTCAGGCAGAAAAAATTGAACAGAGCCTTCCAAGCAATAAATCACTGGATTGCTGGTGACATTCATACAATGCGGATATAGTGTTAACTGTACGAGTCAGACAGCGCCTCCTGCACCCAGCCTGTCCCTAAGAGGTGACCTTGTGAGGGTGCGGTAATCAATCATCCTGGCGTAGGACACACTGTTTTTGTTTAATATTACACTATTGGAATATATAGTAAACAAAGTGTAAAGGAAATTTGGAGAGCGAGTGCTGTATGAGGCATGCCGTGATGTGATGTGCTGGCTGCCTGTGAGGACAGTCACTCTGCTCTCTGCAGCCTGTGAAAGTCCCCGTTACCAACTTCCTGGCCTTGGATGTGGCGAGGAGCTGCATCTCCAAGGCAGCGTTTGTGTCACAGAGCACCAGGCATGCTCTGCTAGTTAAAATTTTAAGGGAAATAAAACCAGAAGTTTGCAGAGGCTGGAGATAGAATTTACAGCCTTCGACTGGAATAGATTTTTGAGGCTGAAGCTTCATCTCCTATCTTTGTTCTTTCTTATATACTTCTCAGTATTTTTTCTGACCGAAACATTTGGAAAGAATGAAATTTGATTTTAGAAACTCAGACTCTTGCATTCATCTTGACAAGTTCATGTCCCCTAGAATGCTCTAGAAAGGAAATAAACCAAGAATGGCATTGAGTGTTTTGCATGCTAATACGGGGCCACCTCCTCCAGGGTCCCTGCCTTCCTTTTGGAGAATCTATTGTCTTCAAAGTGAGTTACATACACATAAGGTGGGAACACCAGACCTTATTAACTGGCTGAGTCATGATATTAGTGTGGACAGGACGTTACAAAGTGTGCTTTGATTCTACCTGTTTGGAACACACCCACACACCTCTATAAAAGAATCTTGTAATCACATTTGTTCTGGAGAATTTTTCCTACTCCCCTGAAGTGGCATGTTTTAATTCACAAGTTTTCCCCAACATATCAGAGTTTTCTTCGTTTGTAGTGGAATATCGGCAAGTCTGAACATTCAGTTGAGTTTTACAATGTGAGTTCTGGTGCTTTAAATGTGGGTAATGATTGTACAACCTAAAGGCAAACAAGGGTATAGTCTTTGAAATCAATGTCATCAAATGCACTCAGAGATATTCAGCATCCAGACTTTTCCCATGTGCCACGGGCTCCTATCCATCTCCCGGAGCACCGAGAGCAGCACTGTTCTGGGGGCAGGGAGTTGGGACGGCCGCACCCCTCCAGATGAGCTGAGAGGTGAGGCTGGGGAAACCTTGAGATATTGAGCAATGCAAAGAAAAGTCTGGAAAAGAGGTTTAGAGGCCATATAGCTCCAGGCAAAGGGGTCTGGCCATTAAACAAGATAGGCTTGGTTTGCTCAATGTTGGTTGGTTCCAAATTAACTCAAACAAGTTAAGGTGGTTTAATTGCCTGTTTGACAGCAAGTCAGAGACAGTTTAGTGAGTGTGTGTGTAAATCTTTTATCAAGCTGGGAGGAAACCTCATTTCATTTTTACATCAAGCATCCTTTGTAAAGCAGGTTGCAACGTATTTGCCAGTGGGAGGAGGCATAGAGGGATGTGGAAACAGAGATAAATAGCCCCTTGTCTGGGATCAAAATTGCCTCTGGGAAGCAAGGACAGAGAGTGGGGAGCAGGAGGAAATGTGTGAGGGGTGCGCGTGCACACACACACACACACGCACACACTCCACTCTGCATCCAGCAGTCTCCAGAGCCCAGAGCACAGCCCCTGGTACCTGGTTGCAGGTAGCGCCAGGTGCAGGAGGTGGGCCCTGCCTCCCTGTGGCCAGTAGAAGGCACTTGAGGGACAAATGGTTCCTCCTTTTGGTTCCTATGAGATAGTCCAGACAGTCCAGGAGGATACTGTGTATGCCTTTGTTAATTCAAGACCCTAAAAAAATTGGTCACCAGTAAACATGTGGCCTTCTAAACTATCTTTGAGGCAAGAAATTGTAGCTCATATAGTATTACAAACTTGTAAGCGGCAGAACCACTTCAACAGCTCTCTCAGTTGGAATCAGCAGTATTTATTCTGTCCCTGGTTGAAGTGTGTATTGTTTGCAGCTTTGTTTTCATAGCAGGGAGATTTTCCCTCCTCTCTGACTAATCTAGCTCCATGGAGTAGCTGCATGTTGCATTAAATACATTTTCCTTCTTGCCCTCAACACTTTTTATTTTGTTGTTGTTGCTGCTAAACCTTCCTGGGGCAGAAGTTGTTCTAGGCATCATGTCTCAATATACAATTTTATACTTGAAGAAATGCTACTGTTCCCCCCAGCAGGGGTGAATTGAGAGCAAGGAGTTTAATATGCAGCAAGAAAGCTACAGACAACTGAATCCAATTTGCATAGCTTTAGCGGTGCTAAAATTCTACTCTCCGAAGGATAAATGCAAAAAAAAAAAAAAGTGGTCTATCTTTGTGTGTTTAATTATCTGACTTTAGCTGAGTTATAATTGCTACAATGAGCATTTAAAAAATTTTGGGCAAAAGCAGTGAATGGTTTTCAAATTACTGATAAGAAAACTATCTGCACAAATAAGAAAAAAATAAGACCATAGAAATTCATTTTCTGAAGTGTTTAAAATGAGAGGTGACACAAATTATTAGCATCGTGTAATTCTGCTTAATCCACCAACATTCCCAGAAGTACTGTACTCAATATAAATATGTTTATGTGGTTTTTAGAAACAAATAGTTAAAGTATAAGACAGAATACCATCTCCTCTCCTCAAAGATGCTATGCATTTATTTTATAGTTAAATTGTGCAATATGTATTTGAAGGGTTAATCATGTAATCATCTTCCTTTCCTTTAAGAAGGAAAATCAAAATATAAGATTGATCCTTTGGTCTAGAAATTCCTCACAAACAATCAAAAAGGAGTGTCGGTAAAAATGTGTTGTTTTCAACCTTAAGGGGAGACACCAATGTCATTCTTCAAATTTACTTTTCCTTTAACACTGATAAAGGACTGGGTTTGTGTATTATGTGACTCCACAAGCAATTCATTGATTTAAAAATAATACAAATAATAATAATAATGTGCATTTTAGGATCGTACCTCTGAAGACCTTGAACATAATCAAAACAAAATACCAAGAAGAGAAACATTATTTCAAGCAATTTGAATGTGAATCTGTCCCCAGATTCGATTTAGGGATGTGTGTCTCCCATATGTGTCTGTGCAAAGAAAGTAATTGAAGACTTTGGTCTTTTTGTGTTTTAAAGAATGAACACAAATTAAGGATTTTGTAGAATAGGGAAATATTTGTTAGTCACAGGTAACTGACAAAACAGTGCAAAATGTTTAGAGGATTTTATCTTTTGTTTCATCAACTGCTATTGTCAAACCTCATGCTATCCATCTTTAAAGAGAACAAGAGCTGCAGAATTATTTCTTTTGTATTAAGAAATACGTTGATAAGCTTCATCAAGTATCCACATTTCCAATAGTTTTTCTAAATGTCAAAGGCATTCCTTTTGCATTAAATAAAACTGAGATGAGAGAGAGGTGGCTGGCAGATTACCCGGAATTCAACACACACAAATACTATCAAAGCTGCGTGGGCTCCTTCGCAGAATCACATTACATACCTACTGCAAAGCTCCAGCTCTTTGGGGAATGTTCATTTTCGCTCCGGTATGTTACCGAGTCCCACCTCCTGCAACAGTAATGGGTGTCAGGTAGAGTTTGGACTAGGCAGGATTAAGCTATCAACCCCCCTGCTGTGTGTTAATTTATTGCTTCAGACATTTTCATATCTGGTTCATTTTCACCCACTCCACCGCGATTGCACAAAGTTCTCAGTCTCTGCCAGTCCAAGTGGCACTGGCGTGAGAATGGCTGGTACCGTGAAATGGCTTTCTTCGCGGCACACGGCCCAGGTATGTCCTCGGAGAGCACAGCTGTGCTCGCCCTGCAGAACCGGGAATAGCACACAGCGCCCGGGCCAGCCAATATGCTTAGGTGTGACACAAAAGCCAAAATCTCGGCTTCTTAGTAAACAAGAGAGGAAATTGTGAAGCTGCCGAGAGCCCAGTGCTAGACGTCTTTAGGAAATGGTGTTATTTCCTCAAGAAAAGGAAGGCTATATTAACCAGTGTGATGAAAATGTGTCAAACTGTTTATAAAACCAATGTATGGTGCCCCATGATCACATTCATGTACACAGCTATGATTTAATATTAAAAAAAAATACAGGGTCACAGCTGCTTGAAATTTACATCAGAAATACCTTTTCCCTGGTTTTGTGGAGTGGTTATGTAGAACCTGCTGGAAAAGTGTTTGTTTCTGCTTGTCAGTTGAATGCACCGACTTTCCCCTCCCTTTCCAATTTTGCCCCAGGCTCTGTCACCCAGTTGCTGGAGTTGGGAGCAGAGTTACACACTCCAGGAGGCCAGGGAAAGGACCTGGGGAGATGAGGCTGTGTTTGGCATTCCATTTCCCTCAAAAATTCTCTATGCTGATTAAAAACCAACCAACTGAACAAACCAAAAAACCCAGAAAGACTTAATTTGGTCAGTTAGATGGGACAAAGGTGTTTGCAGACACGAAAGGCTGTGGGATCCCACCACTAAGTGGAGGCAGGGGGAGCACGTCAGCCATGAGGACAATGGGCACATCCTCCACCTGCCAGCCGACATTTGCACACACCTTCTCAGGGAAAACACAAGTTTCTGATAAAAGCCCCTGGTGAAGCTACTGGGCTAGGGGATGGCTCGCACCCCCTGCAGAGGGAAGGCTCCCAGCTTCTGAGAATAATCGCAGAGGCCAGGTTTTTCCTGTCAGCCTGCCTCTCCTTATATGCTGATCCTTGCACCTGGGGCTGGAGGCTGGCAATCCGCCTCGGTTTTACATTGAAGGCTCCTGTTTAAAAAGCTGACAGATAACTGGAGCAAATTTTTACTCTTTTTCCTTCAATGAACAAACACAAATCCTCATCATTCCAGTACGACGGTGCACACCAGTGAGTGCCTTTCGGGTCTTTCTCTTGGGCAAGCAGTACATTATTCTTAGTAAAGCATCACAAGAATGGAGAAGCATGAATCCTATGTACTCAATTTTGATATGAGGACAATTAATGACAATTAAGGTTATGGGGGGGGAAGCAGAAAGAGGGACGGAGGGAGGGGGGTGGGGCCTTGGTGTGTGTCACACTTTATGGGGGCAAGACATGATTGCAAGAGGGACTTCACCTAACAATTGCAATCAGTGTAACCTGGCTTATTGTACCCTCGATGAATCCCCAACAATAAAAAAAAAAAAGGCAAAAAAAAAAAAAATCAGGCCATGACTTTTATTAGCACAACATGCCTTACTTGTCATTTAGAAAATAATTGCCGAGTCACATGGTCTCACTGACACAGAGTAACATTTACAGGAAAGAGAAAAGGGTCTAAGAGCCCTTTTTTTGCTTTTGTTAAAATTAAAATGCTACCGTGGATGTACTGATGGCCCAGGACAGACCCTGGTGTCTAACCAGGGATGTACAACAGCATGTGCCCAGGTACAACATCTGTGTAGCTGGTTTCTATGACAAATTACGTTTACGTAAAGGAAGCTTCTTAAAAGTAACCAATACCTTAAGAATTGAGTACACTTAATGTGAAGACAGGTGTGTCTGTTCAGAGGAGCAGGGTAAATGGCCACAGGGCAGTGGAACTGGACTGGTGTATACAGAAGCCCTCTACTCAACTTTATTGCATTTCTACTGAGACGGCAGACTAAAGTGACGTCAACTCTTATCAACTGACATTTATGATTTCTGTGTCACTCACCCGGTTTCTTATATAAAGGGATATTCGACACGAGGATTCATTCAGTGTTTTTTTTTAAACTACACTATAAAACATTTTAGTCGCCTGTCTTTCTAAAATCCATGAATGGCTAATTTAGTCTCACACTTATACAGCTGGAATCCATGGTGCTCATCTGCTAATTATTTGGGGTCATTTGAATGTTTTAAATCATTATGATGCATTGTGTGACTGAGATGGCTGCCTTCATCATCTGGAGCGGACGCCGGGCTGTGGCCCCGGGCTTGTCTGTAATCTCTGACTGTGGGAGCTGCAGATGGGGTGAGGCCTCAATGGGTGCGATGCCCATTTGATCCGGAAGGTTCCTTAGTCTTGCCCAGGCACAGGGCAGGGGTGGGGGGATGGTGCCTAGCAAAGACAGGGAGCCGGAAGGTCATTCTGAAGTATTTGGGAATAATTTTAAAGTGTTTCTTCGATTTTTTAAAAAGGCAGCTTGTATTTAGGGAAAATGTTTCTTAAAATCTTTAAAATCGGCTTCATTTTTTTTCCCCTTCTGCTGAAGAAACTCTCAATAATAACCTCGTCTTTATTTTCCAGCTGGAATGAAAGCGGCAAAAATAGCAGGTTCTTTGAACCTGAGAATCTTCACCTTTCAAAATGTGATAACCAGTTCACTTCTACCAGCCATGAAAGAGACAGCTTGTGTTTATTTTTGGCCTTGTTGAAGGCAAATGGATCTTAGTACTGGGAGGAGAGAGGAAGGGCTGGACGCCATGGCTGTGGAAAGCCATCCTTTCTCCCCCATCTCACTGGCTAATTAACAGCACGCCCGCTCCCCAGTTCTATTTTATCTGCGATCAGGGGCTGGCTGTGGTTTTCTGGGAAGTCTCTGCTGACTGGGCCGAGAGCTGTGTTTGGTTCTCGGCACAGCGGGCAGCCCTGTGCACATCGTGTGGCCACCACACGTGGGCCGGTGTGTCTTGTTTCCTGTCTCATTCCCGACTTGCACTGCAGCTTCCTGAGGTCAAAGCACCTTCTCTTTCAGTCCCATGATCACAAATCATTTTGGAATCCAGCTCCCGGAGTTGCATTAGGACTCAGCAGAGCTGCAGAAATCACGGAGGTGGTAGAGTTATCGGCACCGCCGGCTTTGCAGCCCAAGAACTGTCTCAGCTCCCAACCTGGCTGCGATATCAGCACCATAGGCCACCAGGACAGAGATGTCTTTTTAATTTTTCATTTAGACAAGATTTGGAGGGGGGGAGGGAGAAAGCGAGTGAGGAGGGCCTGTGAGTCTCACCGCCAGGTCTCTGCCAAGGGAAGGAACCATGTGACATGGGCTCTAATTTCAATCCCAGCAATAGAGAACAAAATGGGGAGAGACAGATATGGGGGTCGGGACCTCCTCCTCAGCAGACCCTCCTGCTGTGCCCTGTTTCTATATTGAATTTTAAATTTTTGAACTTAATTTTTTCAAGAAGTATTGGAAGAAAGGCATAGCGGAGTAGAATGAGGGAACTTTTCTTTCCCCACCAAGTAATGTTGCTCACACAAATAGCGCTCACATCTAAAGTCTCAACCATTTGACACGTGCGCCTTGCAGTGTGCGCAATAAGTAAGCATTCCAAATTGTATATAAAATCAGCACGTTGTGCCCCGCAAATGCATGCACGTACACAGTTATGATTTAATAAAAAATAAAATAAAAATGAAAATGAGATAAAGACGTTTTTCGGGTCAGCAAAATAAATAAATGAATAAATACAATCTCAACCATCCACATGCGTTGGGGGGCCGGTGGTATTGCAGGGGCCTCAACGTAATGTGTCACATAGGCCAAATACAAAATGTATTTCTATGAAGCTACCAGCTTCTGCATACAAAATAAAAGGAAGGGAAATAGGTTTTATTATTAACTAATATTTGGAGGTGATTTTGCCGTCTGCCCCACCCCCAGCCTGTGTCATTACCTAGTGATGGGGCCTGGGCCATGGAGTCACTACTCTTTAAGGTGAGGAGTTTTGTTGGCTCCTGGTGGCCTCAAAGCCGCGTCCCCATGTTCAAGTTCTCCAGGTCAGCTTCTCCTTTGCTTTCTTTCCCAGTGTCACCTGCAATATTAGCAGGAGATGGGGAAGGACAAAGACTTTACTCTGTTAGCCCCTGTGGTGTCTCCTGAATCTTCTCGTTGTGATAAAGATGAGGTCTTCTTCGAGTGTTAGAACGTCAGAGCTACCTTCCTTCAGCAAGTTGACAAATACAGTAAGTGGATGTCCCATAACTTGTTTGATTCATCCCTGCGAAGACCCATTCCCAGAGGTGAAGCAAATGACTCTTTGGAGGGAATAACTTGTCCTAAATGAGACACTCTGCACTTGGCACAGCAAGAGCCCCTCACCGCCAGAGAAGGCCCTGGTGATGGGGTAGAAACTCGTACTTGCCTATTCCCCACCAGGAGAAACTGAAGCTCAGAGAGGTGTGTGTCCTGCTGGAGCCGAGGAAAACCAGGCGTGTAGTCTGGAAGGGCAGCGTGCGGGGCGCCCTGGAGCTGATAGAGCCAAACTTTTCCTGCAACTTGTCAGCTACACATTGTGGTGACAAGGCCTCATCAGTGACACGTCAGCGTCACACCTCCAGGGCCTGGATTTCATGGCCCCAGTGAGCTGCTGGCCCACCTGGTGCAGATGCCCCCCCATCACACCTCAAGCCTCGTTAGTGCCAACTCGGCTGGGGGGCACCTTAACTGCCACGCACTCAGACCTGGATCTTAGCACTTGTCCTGTTTCTGAAAGGGGAAGTTGTTGGAGTTTATGCTTTCTTTAGCTTTAGAATTCAGATTTTCTTGGTTAAGAGGAAACTAACTGTGGTAGGTTGAGTAATGCCCCCCCGAATATCACCATGTTCCAGTCCCTGGAACCTATGAGTGTGTAACCTTACAGGGTGAAAAGGACGTTTCAGGCACAGTGGAGTGTCGAGGACCCAGAGACAGAGAGATTGTCCTGATCATCTCCATGGGCTCCGTGGAATCACAGTGCCCTTAGCAGGAGGAGGCTGGAAGACTCTGGTTAGAAGCAGGAGATGATAAGGGGAGCAGAAGGCGGGGGATGGCGAGGATGGGGCACGTGATAAGGCCTGCCGGGGCCTCGCGAGACGGGGAGAGGAGGGAGGGGTTCTCCACAGAGCCTTGCAAAGGGACAAGCCCTGCAGATACCTTGACTGTGGTCTCCGACCTCAGAACTGAAAGAGAGTAATTGAGCTGATGTAAGTGTTTAAGTTTGTGGCAGTTGTCCCAGCTCCATAGAACACCAGTCACCTCGCCTAGTGTGCCTTCTGCTTGGGAACACGGAGTTTTTTGTTTCCTGTTCTCCTACAGCCACTGTGCTGCATAATCCATCTCTGACTCCAGCAGGAGCCGGGCGGTGTGCTGGGAAGAGAGCTAACTCTGACCTCTGTGGAAAGCATGGGCCAGGCCAAATCATTTCTGAGGTTCAAAAGAGTAGGTTTAAGTTTGATGTTTAAAAAATGTGTGCGCCTTTGTACTACCGATTGGCTCCCCGGGCAGCGTTTCTGGCTGGGCTGAAACCCAGGAAGTTCTCCTGAGAATGGCCAACCACGTGAGATTGTCCAACTAACGATATTTGGATAAATTCTGGGTAAGCAACCGAGTTTTCAGATGCTCTTCCAACCCAAACTTGGGAGCCGTGTGAAATTTACACATCATCCCTTAGTGGTCTGAGAGAGCGGCAGAGAGTTGTGAAATGAGAAAGAGGAGAGCTTGGAGGGCAACCCCGGCCATGACCCCGGGGCAGGGGAAATTGCTTGAAACCCTATCGTAAATACATCCTGCTCCTCGCATGTGGAGCCTGGCGGGGAGAGCAGTGTCGAGCTGCTGAGGGGGCACCCTGGGCAGCAGTTTGCCTGGATTTCAGCAAAGCTCTGTCTGGTTTTAGTGCAAGGGGTACCATGCTGCCAAGAAAATCCTTACTCAGAGCAGACCCTCAGGGTCCCTACAGCCCCCAGAATAAGCACTTTGGAGCACTACGAAATCTCCCAGCAAATCACATGTCCTTCCCCACCTTTAATAATCCAGTTTCTGATTTCTAGGCTTCCCTAGTATTTGCTAAGTGAATCTTCTCATGAGATTTTTTTTCAATGAAAGAGTTCTGGAAAAACACCTAAATTAAACGTGGTCGACACACTGGGTCGTATCGACTCTCACGCAGTCTTTCTGGATGGGGCTTCTCCACTCTTCTGAATAGGATGAGACATTCCTGGGACCTGAGTGTTGGTAACAGACATCATTTCTGTACCCTGCCCTTGTGTTTGGTCTTGTGTATGCGTCCTTTACTTTCAGTTTTTTGACAAGCCGGTTGAATTCAATTGTAAATAAAACCTTAAGTTACGGTAAAATTTATTTATGGGATACAACTTATAAAATATACAAACACACACAAATGCTCTCACAGAATCACTGCCAGGCCTCAATCCACCTTTGAAACCACTTCTTTTGACTGGGTATAAGTTATTTGAAATATTGTAAAAAAAAAAAAAAAAGTTAAAGTAAAAAGGTGTTAAAAAAAAAAAACAAAATTCTCAATTCTGATAGCTGTGGCTGCATTTTGCACCATTCTAGCTGTTTACATGGTTCCAGGAGGGCCAGGTCGTCCCTGCGCTGTTGAGGTATGTGGAAAAGCAGGAAAGACTATCAACTTCAGCCTGCTATTCTGAACCATCCACAGAACGTGCTGACGGCCAGTTTACCATAACCATAAAAGCCTGAACTAATAGACATGAAGTTATAGTACAGGAATGCTCTGGGGGTTTTGATAAGTTATAAAGAGAACTGACCCCAGTTGTAACTCCCCACAGCTGGTACTTTATGCCAAGTGTTACATCAAGACTGAAAGCCCAGACTTATCTAAGGAGTCACAGGGTGGACCAAGCAGATATTTCCTACAACTTGGGCACAGCCACAGATACCATGAAATGGCATGAAATACTTCTTAACTCACGATGGATATCAGACTTAAACCTAAGGCAGCAAACTGTAAGAATTCCGGAAGAAAACACTGCAGAAACTCTTACAGATAGGTATCAGCCAAAGAATTCAGAAGGAGACCCCAAAAGCAATCTGAGCAACAATGAAAACATATCAATGGCACTTGATCAAATTAAAAAGCTTCTGCACAGCAAAGGACACGATCAAACGAGCAAATAGACGACCCACCCACAGAAGGGGAGAAAATGCTCACATGCTGTGCGTCTGATGAAGGACTGATAACCAGAATCTACAAAGAACTCAAGCAAATCAGCAAGAAACAACCAGTCACCCCACTAAAAAGTGGGCAAAGGCATGAACAGAAATTTTTCAAATCAAGATATACTAATAGTCAAGAAACATGAAAAAATGCTCAATGTCTGTAATCATTAGGAAAATGCATATCAAAACCACACTGAGATATCACCTACCCCCAGTGAGAATGGCTCCTATTAAAAAGTCCCCAAACAACAGAACCCGGTGTGGATCCAGAGAGAAGGGAACATTTCTACACTGTTGATGGACTAGAGCAAGTTCTATGAGAAAACGGCACAGAGACACCTCAAGGAGTTTAAAGTGGATCTGCCCTTTGATCCAGCAGTCCCACTGCTGGGGATGTACCCAAAGGAAAAAAGGTCACTCGCTGAACTTAGATTCACTGGTGGTCAGGAGAGATTGCAAATCAATTCTTTGGAATTGTCATTTCCAGGGAAAGCAGAATTCCATGAATGCGGTTGAGTTTGTGTTTTCTAGTTCTGAACTGTTCCATGAATGTAAGTTGGTAAGACCTCCCCGTGTTCTGTTCTGTTCTTTGTTGTAATTTCATCTGTACTGCACCTATCTCTATTTTTTTTGTGTGCAGTAATGATACTAAATCTACATATGGGATTAACTAAATTCAATGATGATAGTACTGTTGTTACCTATTTGTGAAGATTTTCACGTCTGACGATTTTTTTAGAGGGGATGCAAAAGCAGAAATTCTGTTTAACCACATTATGTTTTTATTCTAGAAAATGTTCAAATCATTTTCCGCACAACTCTTTGGAGAGGGCTAATCATAGAGCATATCCAAAGAAAATTAACGTTTTAATAAGTTTTGCCATCCCCAGATGATGGGCATTTTACCTGCAGATGACTAAAGTGGGAAGGATTTCGTTGATAAAAGGGTAACCTGCAATAATAGGAGCTGTTTTTTTTTTTCTATTTCTTATTGATTCAGAAGAATTCTTTATATATTCTAAAAGTAAAACCTTTGTTGGTTTTGTGCTATAGACCACAATGGATTGCTTTCTTACTCTGTCAATCTTGCTTCGATACATACATATCCTTAATTGTAATGAATTCCAATTTATCAATCTGTTTAGGTGAGAAGTTCTCTCCTCATCCTGATTCTTCTTATCCTGTTCTATGTGTCTTTTTTTCTTAAACCAAATTCTTTGAGTCATTCTGTTCTGCTATTTTCTAGAAGCTTTATCATTTTACCTTTCAGGTTGAAGTCTACAGCTTGGTAGTTGAGTTTATTTTACATATTTCGCTCATTGTATTTAGGAATACTCATGAGAGAATGATAAAAGTGATATGTGATTTGGCTTTTCACAATTTTCTATGAAATGTTATTAAGTAGTTAATCTGTGCTGAGTGTTCATTAAATTTGTATGCATCAATTGATATGTTCACGTGGTTTACATATTATACTCTATTACATGTCTAAAAAGATGACCAATCACATTAATTGATTTAAAAAATTATATTATCCCTGCTTTTCTGGACCCATCTAACTCAGTCATGGTGTAATGTCTCTTTTAAAGAATTTGGTGGGCTAATAGCTCATGCCAGTTGTACACTTAGGAGTGTGCTCAGGACTGAGGTTGGCTCATGACTCACCTGTTTTGATCTGTCTTGGGCTCAATACCTTTTGGTGAGAAGGTTCGTCTGGTCTCATAGAATGAAGTGAAGAGCATGAGCTCATTCTAGTCTGTGTAAAAATTCCTATAAGATTAACATAACCTCTTCCTTAAAAAGTTTGGTGAAACTCTCCAGAAAAACATCTGGGCCTGTTCTTTTCTTTTTTGGAATAGTTTAAGACATTAATCTTTAGAGGGTCAAAGTACTTTTAGTCTTTCTATTTATTCTTGAGCCAGTATTGGTTGAGAATTTTTCTGCCTAGAAATATTTTCATTTTATTTAAACTGTAGAGTTTAGTGGCATAAAGTTGTTCATAGTATTTTTAAAGTATCGTTTAAATATATATATATTTAGGTCTAACGTTTGGTCCCATTTTATTTCTAATATAATTTGTGTCTTTTACTTTTTTACTTGAAAAGTATTTCTAGTCATTTGTCTATTGTATTTGTTTTATAAAAAAATAATAATCTTTCATGTTCCCTTATCTTTTTTACCTTTTTCCTATATATGTTCAGGTTTTTCTCTGTCCTCAATTGGAATGCTGGCTGATATTTTTCCCTCTACTCACTGCTTTTTATGATGCACACAAGCTTTTATATGCAATATTTTCATTATAAATTTTAAGCATTTCTATTATGTTTCTTCTTTGACAAATGAGTCATTTTGAAGTATTTTTTACATTTCCAAAACATAGGCATTTTAGTCCTTTTTTGGGTGATTGGCATCCATGTAATTCATATGATCAGTTTTATGATACCAATTTTTAGGATCTGTTGACTTTCCCACACGGTGACTCATTTCCTCGTATGTATGGGAAAATGTCCTCTGTGAACTCATGTTTATAGACCATTATTTATTGAAAATCCTGGTGGCCTTGTATTTTACTCTGCTGAAGATTTTCATTAGAGATTGCTTGGGTTGGCAGCCAGGAGCTACTACTGACTTGGCTCAATATTAGTCCGATTCCAGAGTCTCAGCCTAAATCTCGAGTGTCATTTTTAGCTCCTCCGTCCTGCCAGTGGACCAGTGCTTTGTCCCTGAAGTGTGAGGCTGACGTTAGCTTGCTGGGTCATTCCTCAGCCCACATGTACACGTTTCCTGCTGGCCTTTCCCTCCTCCTCTCACTCCTCTGGTTTCAGCTCCCCTTCTGGGGCTCTGCTGCTTTCTTTACTTTCCATGAGCCCAGCAGTGCATCTGTAATTATGCCCCATGGGGAATCTGGCTGTTTGAGTGGAGGACTCTCCTGTGTATCAAGTCCTTCCTGCCTAAAACGGAGGTGTGGCCGCCCCTGGGGGCTCACCTCCACTCTGCTCTATACACCCCCCAACCTCCCTCCCCGCTGGGGGCTCACCTCCACTCTGCCCTGCACAGCCCCACTTCCTGTGTGTGCAAGGCACTCTTCTGCACAGCTAAAGTTTCGCTTATAACCTGGGAGAGAAGCAGACTCGTCATTCCCTGTATATACTCATCTCCTGCTTCAACGCCATTTCAGACTCTCGAGGCAGAGGCCTATTTCGAGTCCTCTCTTCTGTTTTCCAGCGTGCTTTGCAGGAGTCTTGGCAAGTGCTTGATAAATATTTGCTATTTGGCTGAGTCCAAACACTCCATGTGGTCTCCTAATCAGAATCTCTGATATATTCACTTTGGTTTGCTGAAGAAAAGTAGAGAGTAAAAATTTATAAATTATGCAGACTGGGGATTTTAAAATGTACAAAAAAGTTATGCTAGAATGAAAATCTGTATTTATGACATTCAAGATAGAAATGGATTATTAAACTACATGGGGTTTTGTTTTCTGTATTTTACATTTTGGAAATTTGGAAGAAATTTGGTTCTGTGATAGGAAATTGAGGTTGAAATTGGCCCTACCTGCTCCAGGTATTCTGGTGGACATGAAGGGATTCGAGCAGAGTTCGGCAGAGAGACCCTTGAGGTGGCCTCGCCACCTGCTACCTGGGTTCACCTGCTTGTGGGAGGCCTCTGCTGGAAGGCAGGCCTGTGGCAAGCTGCTACCCCACAGAACTCAGTAAAGGTGAGGCAATACATGGGAATATGTTACATGGGATTGTAATGTCTGCCCTGCTGACTTTGAAGAAGCAAGTTGCCAGCACTGTGTGAGGGTCCAGTGGAGAGGCCTGGGTGGCAGGGAGCTGAGAGCTTCTTGTGTTTACAGTTCCCGGGTCATTTAGCCCCAAGGAAATAACTGCTCAACTTCTCCCCAGCTGAGCTCCCCCAAAAGAGCCCAGCTCTGTATCAGAGACTCCTGTTTTCAGCCTGCACAGGACCCCTCTGAGACATGCCCACAGAGATTGCGGGTTGATAAGAGCACATTGTGTTAAGCCACTAAGTTTCTGAGAACAGTGTTACACAGCAATTGATAACTCATAACAGATGGCAAAAAGGATCATAAAATCTCCTTTTTGGATAATCTGCCAATGTTTCTCAAAGTTGTATAGATATTAGAGGAAATAACAAAACCCAGCTCTTTATCTTTTGGCTGTAGACTCTAGATCGGACGTATGTGACTATTGAATTAGAGGAATTGGAAAAATTGCGACGCCCACTTGGGATATGAGCTGAGGATTTTGGAAGAACATGGGACTGTGCCCAGGGAATTCTGCTGTTTTTACTTAGAGTACCTCCCATGTGCAGAGCAGAAAAATGCCGCACAGAACAGGCTCCTGTTGTTGGGAGGCACAAGGAGAGGCCACCATCCCCCAGGCCATGGAGGAGTCAAGCCTACAGCACTGCAGCCTCCTGCTCTATTACATCCTAACATCTGTGTAAGTTCTAGAGAGAGCAGGTCTTCAAAATAAAGATATTTGAAGACATCGTGCACTGAACACCTTTCCACCTGCATGCTTGGTATAATGTAGTCATTAAGGCAATAAATGTTTCTAATAAAGTATGAAAATGGATTGTTTGCTTTGCTGCTTGTATGAACTCTCATTTCTCTTTTTATGATATTGAAGCTGACATTTGCTTACCCTTTATCAGTGGAATATTTAATCAAGTCCAATCTGTAAGAAGCAAGAGGAGTTTTTATTTTATTTAAAACCTGTCTCCCACATAAAAGGCCAGGGAAGTAGGACAAAGTCCACAGAACACATATGTGTGGCTGTTAAGAGATACAAACGCAAGCTGGGGTGGGCCCCTGTGAAGGAAAGGGTGTCACCACCCTGTGGCTGGCAACTGGGTGTGGTGACACAGGGTTAGTCTGGGGTTTCAAATCAATACCGATGACTTGCGGTTCAGGAGTTTACAGCCCCTTGGTGAGCAAGCCTGCCTTTGTTTTCATACTTGAATTGTCTCAAAAGTATGTAAATGTCTTTGGTCTTTGGGTGAAATGGGTTAATGGTATTGTCATGCTGTAAAACTTTCAACGGTTCCCAGGGTTGAAGAGATTGAGTTCCATCTCCTAATACAGAAGGTGGGGCATTTATAATCCACATTTCCTCTCATCCCTTTCAGGGTCCTGTGGCCCACTGTGGCTCTGGGCAATTTGGTGTCCCTCTCCCTCTCCATGGCCCCACAGTCCTGCACACTGCTCGCCTCTTACCTCGCACCACACAGTTCTTTTCAGAGGCCAGAAGCACACTGCACTTCTCCCCAGAAATGTTTCTTGAAATCAAGTGAGGTTTTCTTCTCTCTGTGTGTTTCTGTGGCACTTGTAGACGACTGGCGCCATTCCCAGGCCTGACATTATTTATCTTGTTTTTTTTCCAGGGTAGGGGCCATGCCACATTCATTACTTAACTTTGGCCCCAAACACAGCTTCTCTTGCCCAGTAAGTGCTTTGATATACCATTGGATGGATGAATGGTTTGAGAAATGGTGGAGGCTTTGGGAGCAGGTTGGATCTGGCTACTTAGTGGCCATGAGTCTTTCAAGGAGTGGACTTCATTTATTCTGTTGTGTTCACTCATTCAAGAGGTGGGTGTTTGTTTATACTTTGGCATTACCAGTTCTAAGACACAAATGTCGACAGGTAGTTACTTTATGTCACAAGTGCTGCTGTTTTTCTTGGGTTTACAGGGCAGGCGCTCCAAATGAAGCTGCTCAGAGTTTCAGTCCTCCTGTGGGAGTGAGACCTCTGTTTCAGATGCTCTACTGACAAGCGCTCAGTATTGAGAGGCTCATGACCTTTAAACCAGGGCAGTGTAGTTTATGCCCTTGTTCTGCAAATAGCATCCCAGCTTCACAGAAGCAACACTTCCAAATCGGTTCCCATGTCTTTGAATGATAAATGCAGCCAGCGGCAGTATCGCCCACCTGCCAGCGGGCGCCACACCAACTGGAAACCTTCTTCACCCTGCCTGGGCTGGCGATGGGTTTGAACTTTTCTAGCATCAGCTTCAGACCTCAGACCTGTTAGTTGCCCAAGGCTGGTGCAGAGTTGTAAAGACCCACCAGGATGGGTAGGAAACAACTGAGGAGAGGAACAGCCTCTTGCCACCTAACCGGGAATCTTTATAATATGTGAAAAATAATTACATTACCATGATAGGAATCTCCGTGAAAAAATTCCTATTTAAACAGAACATATGAAATTTAATTAAAAAAAATAATTTTTGTGTAGCTGCTACAATAAAGCTGCAGATTTTAAAATTCAGTGGTACAGGCAAAGGACTTCCAGTTTATGAACAGTTCCCATCATGGGTCACTCCAGGCCCAAGGCCGGGCACCAGCACCACCAGCCTGCACAAGCAGCTTGGGGTGTCTCTGGACTTTGGTTAGCCCATTTGTAAATCAGGGAAGAGGAATTTCTTTCCTGATTAACCCTGAGATTCTATTATTAAAACTGCTTGAATTCCAGATGAGCCAGGGTGGCCCAGTTGAGCTTCCAGACCCTTCTTCTCTGCTGCAAAAACCTGCCTGAGGTTATAAGCTGCTCTCAGACGCATCTCCCCCAAACCCTGCTTCAAGAGTCTCACCTCCTGTCCCAGCTGCTAGAATCATCACCTATCGCAGGGCACCCCTTAACCCGGCCCCATGTTCCTTTCCCTTCTGTCCCCAACATGTCTTCTGCTCCCACCAAGCCACCGTGCTGAGGATGCCCAGCCATCAGCAGGAGCCTGGTTTCCCGGGCACATGTCCTGCATGGATAGTGCTCTCCCTTGGGGCCTTCCCACCAGCCCTGTGCACTGTGAGGGTCAAACCGACCTCAGGCCAACCCACGGATGGTTGTTACTCTGCCGAGGGCCGGTGCTCTGAGGCCAGGCTAGAACTGCAGCCCCTTCAGGCTGTAATGAGTCCCGGAAACTCTTGATTGGTAGAGAGACCCATCACTGCCCCGCCTGCAGTGGGACATGAGTGGGGGGCTGTGGTGTGAAAGCCTGGGAGGGGTCCTGCACTCATTCATGCCACAACAGGCCCTGTAGCGGCGGCATCTCGGCTGGGCACGCGTCTCCTTCTGGAATTCCTGTCCTTCTTGCTCCGCTGGGCATGGTCAAAGTGGGGTCCTGGCTATATTATCTGCTCACATTTTTCCTGGATTATGAGCATGGGTGGTCATAATTATGAGCTGGGTGGTCAAACATTTAACAGTATTTAAACCACAGGGTCAACCCGTTCCAAGATCCTCATCCTGTCCCCATCACTGTGGTGTTATTTCTGTTAGAAAGTGCAGTTTCCGCGAAGGTAACTGAGAAAGGGCACTGAAGAGCCCCATTTCCCAGATAAGCCAGCAGACCCAACAAGCTCCCGAGACGAACATGCATCCCCTGGCTTCTAGTAGTCAACGTGGTTAGGTAATTGCCCCAAATTGTACAAAAACGAAGAAATTGTTTGTTGGTAAGTGGCAACTAGAGTAAACGCCTCTCTTACCTGGATAATGCGTTTCCCGATGAGTCTTCTCAGATACCCCATTCCGGGGCGTCAGTTCTGTCTCTCTCACTGCTGCTTCTCAAATTCAAAGCCTGCTCTGTCCCCCCCACCACCACCAAATCCCCAAGAGTTCCCCATTTAAAACTGCAGTTCAGGACAGCCCGTCCCCAGGGCTGGGACCATCACCCCCAGCCCCATGGTGAGTGACCTACCTCCCTCCATTCCACACACCCTCTGTCCAAGGATGCATGGCCGTTGGCAACAGTGCCGTGTATTAGGCCCTTGTCACAGTGAAATGCCACTGCCCTCTCCAGTCCAGCCTGCTCGCCCAACTGGTGTCTCTGGACAGCTCAGATGGCTGCCTCCACCTTCTCCATGTGAAGACGCCGTCAGGGCCTTCGCTCCCTAGTGCTGTCTTTAGACGGGTTAACCCCGTCCACAAACTGCCCTTCAAATGATACAAATTCTAGGCTCTCTATTGGCTCAGTCACCTGCCTGAAAACCCAGTCTGTGGTGTTAATTTTCCCCGCAAATACCCAAGATGGAACATTCTGTTCCAACATAGCCATCCCTCCATCTGGAGGCTCTGAGGCACCAGAGCCTCCATTCACTCCGCCACCAGGTCACACTGAAGTCATTAATCCTTCCTTCTTTTTCATGCAGACATTTGTAAACCTATATCCCTCGCATCTTGTGCTTGTATAATTGATTTTTAAAACCTAAATACAGAGCTTTCTGTGCATCCCTGTTGAGTTTTATTTGTTTTCATGTCATTCAACCTGGCTAACTCTTCTTAAGCCCCGCACTGTAGCGGAGCACGATAGCAAAGCTCCCCTCTCCTCGCTGCTGGGCCTGCAGGTCTGGGAAATGCGGCCCTAGGTCAGCCAGAGCAGAGCCTGGCAGCCCCACCACATCAGCACGGTCTCCCAGGCAACATGCATTCCTCTGTTTTGTTCATGAAATTGTATAAAACTGGGGTCTTCTCTGGATACTTAAAACACACCAGAAAGTAAGGTGGGCACTCACTGTAATTCCAATTTTACCACTGTGTGGACAAAAGCCCTTGGTTTTGAGCTCAATTCCATCACTTTGAATTTAGATAAACTATTTATTTATGTTTTTTGACTTTGTTTCTTACCTGTAAAATGGAGGTAAAAAACAAAAATTTCTTCACCCTTGGCATGCCTGGGGGAGCACGTACAGGCTGCTGTGAGCCACAGCTCACATGTGATGGACTCTCCTGGACACGCTTCTCCTTCCCCCTGGTACGGGATGCTCTGCTCACCCCCCAAGCTGCTGGGCACCTTGGTTGGGCTATTTCTCTTCTTGTTGCCAACCTGTTTCCCGTCCTCATCACTGGCTTGTGGTCATCATCATGCAGAAGCGCCTTGAGTGTAAAAAGGACACACCCCAATAAATCCATCCTAAGTTGAAAATATTGTAGGTTGAAAATGTGTTTACTACACTAACCTCCCAAGCAGCATAGCTCAGCCTGGCCTGCCTTAAAGGTACTCAGGGGCCTTACAGCGATGTGCAGCCGGGCAGAGTCATCATACACGGAGACTGTATTATAAAGCGCTGGATCTCTCACACACCGGGAGTGAAAGCAGAACGGCTAGTACTCAAAGTAGGTTTCTACTGAGCGTAAGGTGGAAAAATCTGAAGTTGAGCCATTGCACATCAGGCACCATCTGTACTCTCTATCTCCCCTCTTTGGACTATATGACCCTGAATAAGGTCAAAGTCTTAGCCTTGCTGAGATTCTACTCTAAAACAGAGAAGACAAGTCCTACCTGGTAAAATTTCAAATAAGGGGATGGTCACTGGGATCCCAGGTGAGCAGCAGCAGAGCTGGCCTTCTGAGCTCACCTCAGCCTCCAGGCACCCAGCTCTCATCAGAGACAAATATTTTTTTCCCAAATCAAGATGGTTCAAGGTTCCGACATTGTGCCTTCTCTTTCAGAATGACGACTGAGGAAACCAGGTGCGTGTGCCGGGTTGCTGTGTGCTGGCCCACAGTGCCCGTGACAGCGCTGACATCCCTGCTTTACCGTCCTCTGTGTCCAGGACCAGCCCAGGAACCCAGCCTGGCTGGAACTACTCATCTGTGGTTTTCAGGATTGGCTCTTTCTTCTTTATCAAAGGTGACATTTTTTCCTGATTCCGGGACACTTGCTCTGTGTGACTTCTCAATGTGCACCAGCAGTATTACAGGATCCCATCTGCAGGGGCTTGCGACACCTGGAGAAGCTGACAGGAGACTCAGAGGCGGGGGAAGACCTAGCAGCTTGAGGTCACGGGTAACGCCCAGCCAGGGGTGGCCAGGGTGCCGGTGGGGGGTATCCAGCAGGCTATGGAGACCCTCCACCCCCATTTCACTTCACGTCGTCTCCAACAGGGAGCGTCCAGCTGTCGGCTGCTGCCCAGCCAGGGCCTGTCACTCCTAGTGGGGGGGGGCCCTCTCTGGGGACAGAGAGAGACAGGGCGCAAAGGCCTGGCTTTTTGCTCCTGATGTGAGAAGACTCTGCCAGGCCCTGGTTGCCCCCCGGCTCCTTGCTGAGCTGGTCGAGGCTTTTTCCCCTCTTCCCAGGCCTGTTTCCCTCTTTCCTTCACAAGTACTCATCCCTAGTAGCCCTGTGCCCCACAGTCCATCTCAGCATCAACCTCTGGAGAGCCCGCCTGAAGCAGGCAGGGCCAGCCTTACGGCCTCTCCAGGGACGATGTGGCAGGTGCGGAGACAGGCACCAGAGCGTCGCAGCCAGCCTCGCTCTCACCTTCGTTCTGCAGAGATGCTCTATCTCCGGTCTGGGCCTCTCTGCAGGTACCTCTGGGGCAGCGTGTCAGGAGGGCCCAAGCGCTGTGCTGGCTGGGGTCGGCCCAGATGCACAGGAAGAAGCCTCACGTCCTTGGGTGAATTTCTGTAATCAGAGGTGAGTGTCAACGTCCTCCTATAGCTGGAATGACCCATCCTCTTGGGGCTTGGTCCTGCCAGCCTCTGCCAGCTTGGGCAGAGGGGTGGGCACGATCTGTGGATAATGGCCCGGATTTGGGACCCTGAGCAAGTTAACCCCCCCCACCATGGGACACAGAGAGGAGCTGGGAAGAGGCTGGGCTGCTTTCTGGCCGTAGAGGAGGTAGGAGGGCAGGGGTGGTCTCAGGACCCCCTGCAGCTTGTGTGGGAGGTGTCTGGCAGACACTACTCCCACTCTGTGCACTGGACCCATTTGTGGGCTGCTCCCAGGGAAGCTTTGACTCTAGGGAGAGGACCCGCCGCCCGCAAGCTCCGGGCTGTGCCCGGAGCAACTCTTTGGTACCTTGAGAAATATTAATTTAAATATGAACCAGAGATAGAATTAGGAAGGTGACCAGCTGTCAGGAATTTCACAATGACTTCTATAGCCAAACAGAACTGATTTTGGATTGCATGTGCGTTTTGGATTTCCTGTTACTTCCTGATTCTGCTACTGTGAAATGGTGCCAGGCGGGCCAGCCCCTCTCAGCTTTCCTCCTCCCATCTTCTCCCTGAACGTGGACCATAGCTGTGCGTTGCCTGCTTGCCTTGAAGCATCCCCACCTCCTTTCTTTGCACAAATTCCTTCCTGCCCGCCTCTCATAGATGAACATCATTCCCACATTGGGGGCACCGGTCCAATGCTGCCTCCCAAAACAGTAGAAAATCGTTCCAACCAATGTCACTCCAAAATAGATCCTGGCAGCAAACGTGGGCCTGATGTTTCTTCCAAAAATGCTCTGGGGCAGTGGGGTCAGCTCAGCTCTGCCGGGCCCTGCCTGAGTAGGGACACTCTTCCTCCTGGGGTCAGCTCAGCTCTGCTGGGCTCTCGGCTGGGGAGGGACATTCTTCCTCCTGCCACTGGGTCTCTGTCTCCTGGGGAGGCGTGGTTGGGACGTGGCTCAGGCTTCAGGGTCACCATAACCTCTTAAAGATTCCTCCAGCACCCAACAATGGTTTGGAAAAACCCTCTCTAATTGGCTTTTCCTGATTTCCCTGAATTGCCACCTGATGCTGAAGGTCAGGTCAAGGAGGTGCATCTGTGAGCCCGGCCCCATTGCTCTGATCATTGCCATAAACTTCACCGGTGAAACCCTGGCCGCTACACATGGTCGCAATTTATTACCTCCTCCTTTCAGATCCTCTGAATCTTGGCCTGGTTTTGCTTCCTCCCCTTTCCTGTTTAAATGAGACCACCATACCACACTGAGGCTGGGCAGAGAAGACCACTCTGTATCGCACAAGCAGGTTAGAGAACGAGCCAGCATTTCCACAAAGCATGAAGGGCCCTGGAAGAACAGCCACACTCGCTGGGAGGAAGTCCTCTGGGGATGGGCACAATTCCTTCACCAGATGAAATAAATATTTCTTCCCAGTGGGTGGCACAAGACCCCCCAATCCCCTTCAGGTGGGCACAAGGGGGTTGCCTTTCTCCCAAGCCTGACGTCTGGTGGCAAGAAACTTTCCCTGATGCCCCTTCCAGTGCACATGGGGATAGGCGCAGTGACACAGGGACAGTTGCATGGTTGTTTGAAGTTCAGGCTAATTTAAGATATTTAAGAAACTTGGCAGGTTCTCCTTCATATTAGAGATTTGCTGCTCAGCTTCCTTCTTGATTTCAGGCTGAGAAATGGGATGGAAAGAGACTCTAGTCTTGGAGTCACCATGAGGCGCTGGGCAGGGGCCTCCCCTCTGTAGCCCTGCTGCTGTGTCTCTGAAGTGGGGAGTGGGGTGGGAAGTGCAGGGCCTGAGCCTCCCTGAGCCCCTGAAGCCCCCTCGGGTGCACGCAGCTCCTCCCTAGCAGTGGTATGGTGCCAAACAAAGCTGAAGAGGGACCCCGAGGATTGGCCTGGGCTCAGAAGACCACAAGTGACCACGCCCTGAGGCTGTGGGCAGATCCCCCCTCGGGCCTCACCCAGTGTCCAGCGTGGACTCAGCCTGCCTGTGACCTCCTGTGTCAAGTGCCAGAATTTCACTGTCTGCAGAGAAAGTCTACTTGGGGGACTCACATTGGTTCATGTTTTCCATTTCTTCCCACACAAAACTTCTCCCTTGTTTCAGGTAAGTTTGTGACAGAGCTTGAACTACTCTGTTACAGAAAATGCTTAAGGACAGGCTATACATTAAGGGCTGGCCAGCCCAACCGATGGGCCGGCAGATGTTGAGCTCCTTGATGGGCATCGCACATTGCTGGGCATTGCCCGAGGAACATCCACCTTCCTCATCCCCGGAGTCTCCCTCTTTCCCTCCAGCTTATCCACCCTCCTGGGCCCTCCTAGTGTCCCAGGCAGTCTGCTGGGCCCCTCACCTCCACCTGCTGCACCCAGGCTGCCTTCTGAGTCATCCTGCCTGTAGGAACCATCTGTGGGCCCCTGCACCTTGTTCCAGGCTGATGGGAAGAGGGTTGCCCCGGAAGCTGTAGGTGGACAGTACGCAGAACTGTAATTATGAGCCCAGAGGGGAGGACAGAGGCCGCGTGGTGGAGGGCACCACTGCCCTTCCCCAGCCCAGGTGGGCCCAGGGGCTTCTGGGAGAATGCCAGGACAGGAGGTGGGAAGTGGGAGGGCCACGCGAGGAGGAGACAAAGACAGCATGCTCCAGGCAGGCTGTGGAGGGAGACGAGGGGCCGGTCATCCGGGTGGGATGAGAAGTGACAGAAGAACACGTGGAACCTGGCACCCTGCCAGGTGTGACGGCTCCAGGGAACGTGTCACCTGGGCCTAGCTCTGGTGCTGCCTATGTGGCCCACACTAGTTTGGGGTTGCTGAGGAGGGGTTGTGTAGGTAACGAGGTGATTTGAGCAAACAGATTTCACTCAATAATGTGAGTGGACCCTATCCAATTGGTTGAAAGCCTTAAGAGCCAAAATCTGAGAATTCCCGGAGCAGAAAGAGCTAGGCCTGGAGATTGTAATGTGTCAATCTTTCCTAGTTTCTAGTAGCCCTGCCCTGGGGGGATCAGACTTGCCAATTCCTTGACACTTCTCTCTGCCCAGACGTGCAATGAGGAAGATGGAGATGCCAACTGTCTTCCCTGCGTCCACATCTACATACACATCTCCTGGCCCCACGTCCATATCTACATACACATCTCCTGGCCCCGCGTCCGCATCTACATACACGTCTCCTGGCCCCGCGTCCACATCTACATACACGTCTCCTGGCTCCCCATCCAGACCTACATTCACATCTCCTGGCCCCGCGTCCCCATCTACATACACATCTCCTGGCTCCCCATCCAGACCTACATTCACATCTCCTGGCTCTGTCTCCAACGCATCCCGCTTGATACACCAGCAATAAGCAGTGAAACCCAGTGGTCACAGCTCCTTTTGGACCTAACGCTGCCAGACACCCCTGCCAAGTTGCCAACGCCTGACACAATCTTTTCTTCATAGATTCTACTCCCCAAATTTTTATCTCACAAACTATCATCAGAGGAGGCCTCACCTCAACTTGTCACTATCAGCCACCCTCTGAAAAGATGCTTCACCCAAGTGGACAGACCCAGGTTCCCCTCCTAAGCTTTGTTACCCGGGCCACACGCAGGAGGGGCCGCTGAGAGAAAAGAGCCGTTTTTCCTAGAGACTATGGAATGCCTTTGAAAACCCCTCTCATGCGACCCTCGAATGGTCTCCACGAGGATAATATTAATAACGGGAAATTCGCTTAGAAGAATCTTCAGCATAAGACACTGGCACAGTGACAAAACATAAAGATGCTTCTTTTGAAGAACTCCACCCGCTAACCAAACCTGTCATGTCGCCTTTCAGTAAAAAGGAAGAGAGTCCCATCAGCTCATGTGGAAGAAATTCAGAACTTTGAGGTTACCAGCGCGGCCTCCATCTTCACAGAAATTCCGGCTCTTTGCTCTGACAGGCACAGAGGAGGAATTTTGATTCTAGCCATACCACGGGGCAGATACACATGGTAATTGTGGTGTGCAATTACCATGGGGTTCCCAGGGGAGCCACAGAGCGTCTCAGAAGATCTCGGAAGAATGCTACTCTGACTCCAGCAGACTGAGGTTGGGATATTTGTCTATAAATCTTATGCAATCTTGAGATAATTTCCCAGTGACAGTGCAATCAGTGAATGTGTGTGGGTGTGTGGCTTGTGTCACAGAGGCTGTAAAGTTCTTGCTGGCCCATAGAGTTAAAACATCTGCTGAATACATAATTGACTTATTGACTAATTCCAACAGCACGAGAGGCGGCGATTGGCCAGCTGTACCTTAACTAGTTAGAAGTATTTTACTGAAGTCAGTAGAGCTTATTATCTGAAGCAACTCACCTGTAAAGCCAGGGGTATTTAAAAAGACAAAAAATCATAACTGTAGCGTGCATTTAAGTCATAGAAATTATGATGGTAATAATATTTTCTTAAAGATGTATTTTTAGCATAACATTTGCCCCCAGTGTAGGAAAAGTCATACTGACTAGCTAAGGATAATAATTGACATTCCTAATTTTTCAACTACATGTTGTTTTTCCATTTCATTAACCTATTTTGTCACACTTTTTAGGATGCAAGCTTCCAAAAGGTATAGGCATTATGGGAGGGTTTAATAACCATTAGTTAATGGCCTCCATGGGCTTGGGGAAGCTAGACCTGGACAGGGAGAAGAAAGGGCATTAGATAATTACTCAAAACATTTCTGAATAAAATTAAATTCCCATCCTATCAATGAAACCTCCCAAAGTGTCATATGCTCAGGGTCAGGCTGAGTCCCACTCTGCAGAGGGGTAATGGTTGGCAGCTCCCCCACGTGGAGGTGAGGCCCAGTGCCCTGTGGGGTCATCCCACTCCCTTCCCCATGTCCACGCACACGCAGCCCCATGTCTACTCTGCAGCCCCCATGGCCACGCGTATCTAGGTCCACACCCATACCCCATGCTCACCTCTTCCCCAACCTCTCCCCACCTACATCTCCGTCCCCCTCCATGTTCACAGCTGTCCCATCTCCACACACCGCCATTTCTATATCCTCACTTCCATCTGCTTCCCTGTCCTTCTGTGATCACGTCCACGTCAACTGCCAAGCCGCACTCTTATCTCTAACCCTTTGCACATCTTGATATAAATGCAGCCATTGCTATGAATCTACTCAATGGTTCCCATTCTTTGGGAAGCTGACAGTTGAATTGACAGTTGAACCTGCAATGTCTTGTCCACGTGAGTTTTTCTAATTAGCCCCCAAGAGGACCTGGTGGTTCCTGGTTTATAATTTGACTATGTCTGCCAGGTGAAGGCGGCTTTCATTTTGTCACCACAAATAACTGACCCCCTTATGCCACAGGGCCAGTTGACTATCACACGAGGTGACTCTCACACTTGGCAAAGCAAATGTGTATTTTCAAACAATTCCTCTCGTACCTCTGTCCTGGCTCAGGTTTAAATTGGTTCTGTTCGATCCATTGCCTTCATCACTCCTTCTTTCTAATGCTGGTACTTGGATGGATGTATCACTTTATAGCCACCAGAGGACATTTGAGACATGCGTTGTTTTTCATTTCCATCTGAAAGGCTATTCACCACCACAGACCATATTAGCAAGTCGCTGAAAGTATTACCTAGTTAATCTCTAAAAGTTACGATTTCTCCCCGCCTCTGTTTGTTAGAATGTTACTGAACCTTTGAGAGACCTGATTCCTTCATTTATCATTGGATCAGTATAGAATCTGGTTGATTAATAAAAGAGTGGGCCATTGTCCTAAATACAGCCTGGGTGGACCTTTTCATTTGGGTAAATTCATGACTATGAGTCAATTTAAACCTTTTTGGGGAGAAGAGATTATTAACTCAAAAACAGCTTAGTTTCTGTTCTTCTAAATATGTAAACACAGTAAACAAACAAATGCCTCCATGATTTGGCTATCAACTGTGGGTCCTCCACTCTGGATCTCAATAGGAAAACCTTGGGAGACATCCACTCATTCTACTGATGTTTAGTGAGCAGCTGCAGTGCGAGGCTCTGTGTTGATTTATTGGGATCCACAGATCTCTCTCTCTTTTTTTTTTTTTTTGTAGAGACAGAGTCTCACTTTATGGCCCTCGGTAGAGTGCCGTGGCATCACACAGCTCACAACAACCTCTAGTTCCTGGGCTTAGGCGATTCTCTTGCCTCAGCCTCCCAAGTAGTTGGGAATACAGGCGCCCGCCACAACACCCGGTTATTTTTTTGTTGCAGTGTGGCCAGGGCCGGGTTTGAACCCGCCGTCCTCGGTATGTGGGGCTTGCGCCCTACTCACTGAGCTACAGGCGCATAGATCTCTTTTGATGCATGATTGCAATGCATTCTGAAAACTGTATATGTTGTAGAATTTTCCATTGAAAGAGGTATGAAATCCAGAAAGTGTATTCCTCTTGGAGGAATTTTTCCATATGCTTGAGGTTCAAATTTGTAGTGTGAAAAGTTTGAATTGCATCTGCCCCTGTGAATGGCTGGTCACTGCATTCACCAGGCTCTGCTTTTGAGACTGGAGTTCACTCTGGGACACGCAATGGGGCTGTCCTCTTTCTCAAGTCACCTTCAGATGCCCCAGGCCTTAGAGGAGCAGAGGAAAGAGCTACTTTGCTCTATGGTGGGACGCTGGCTGCCCCTGGAGCCCACGAGGGAATCTAAGAATTCCTTGTCTGCAAGGGACAAAAGTTTACTTGTTTACTAGAGACAAATTGTGTGCCTTGAGGTAAATCTTAACCAAGGAATTTCCCTTTTGATTTGTGGGCAGCTGTAAGAAGTGCCAAAGAGTATTACCAAGTTCCAGTACCATTTTGCCCCCGACCACGCCAGGGCTTATCCAAGGAGAAACTGCACAAAAGGAGTAATTTAGTTAGAGACTCTCAATTAAAATGCTGCTGGCTCTGTCTTATTTTTCTCCTTCACAGAATATAGTTTTCACTGGATGTTTCCACAAATATGTAAAAAATTTGGCACACAAAAAAGAAACACTCAAATGTTTATCTTGTATTTAACAACACTAAGAGTTATTTGAGTGTTTTTGTTATTTTAATTTTAAGGCTTGTGGTCTGTTATTTCATGTGAATGAGAGATAAAAATCTGCCTGTGGTTTAACTGATAGGATGTTTGCAGAGTTAAGAAGTTAAAAGAAAAACAAATAACAAACTTGAACATGAACATGCACTGGACCAGCCTCTCTTTCTGTTCCTCTCCTTAAAATCCATACTGAAAATGTCGGAAGCTGAGAATTCACTGGCACGTGGGGAGCCATGCAGCTCTAGATCAGCGGTTCTCAACCTGTGGGTCGCGACCCACAAGAACTGTATTAAAGGGTTGTGGCATTAGGAAGGTTGAGAACCGCTGCTCTAGATGGATGTGAGAAGTGGAGACAACAGACATTTGCGAGGATTTCTTGTGTGACGTGATGGAGTTTTATTTTATGTCAACGGAAAAATGGTGTCTTCGTCATGAGACATCCTCTAATCCGGTGGTTCTCAACCTTTTTAGTGCCGCAGCCCTTTACTACAGTTACTGTTGAGAACCGCTGCTCTAATCATTAGAGGTGCATTTTCCTATCTTCCTTTCTCACAGCTCCGCGTCCCTCTTGTGCTCCGTGACGCTGTTAGTGGCTCCGCTCCCTGGATGCGGGAGTCTGGGCATCAGTAAAGTCGTTCATGCCAGAGAGAGCTGGGGGTAGGATTTGTTTTCAAAAGCAGTTTAGTGCATCAGATTTTCAACACATTAGAGTCCTTGAAGCTGAAATAATTGCCATAAAAAAAAGAAAGCCAGTGCTGAGCCAGGAACGTGGGACTTGAGTCAGTTTGTGTTACCCGACACTGGAGCAGAGGTTTGAGGGTGGAGCATGGCCCCGCAGGTCAGGCACCCCTGGCAGGAGGGCTAAGGTTCTCAGAATAAGGACAAAGACTTCCAGCAAACTCCTGCTCTGATCCCAAGCTGTTCCCTCCCACCTACTCTCAGAAGTTGGGGTCACCTGCAAGGACCGTGGCTGAGCCGTCCCTGGGCAAGGTGACAAGGTGATATAGGGATTTCTGGTCTCTCCCCAGCATGGAAGAATTTACATATGTTAACTCTAGGTATTCTTGTCTCAGCTGAACCCGCTCAGTCTGGCTCAACTTTGTGTCATAAAAGTTGTGAAATGTTTTTCAGTTGCCAGGAGACCCCAGGCTGCAGGACACATAGAGTGAGCATGCCCAGAAAAGCCAAGCGTGTAACCTGGGTGGGACTTAAGTGTGCATTCCAAGGAACCAGGACAGAATCAAGAGGCAGACATTGTGTGGCATGAGCCATGATCCAAGCACCTGGAACCCTGGTGTCCCCGTGGCTGGTTCCAGGCATCTCACGGCTCGTTACTCTCTGCCTCTAAAACCTGCTGCAGCCCCCAGTTCCTCCTGTCTCCTCGCCAGTCAGGTTGCAACAACGCCTTTCTTTCCTCAAAAGCTGGTGCCATGGTGTTGGCTTCTGTGTTCAGGGGGCGGCAAGCCATCACATGCTGGGCGACAGCTCCTCCTTCCTTCCTCAAGCATGGCAGGGTGCCCCAGCAAGCTTGCTCCTGCGAGCCAGGGGGTACAGGTTCCAGAAAGGACGAGGATGTGTCCTGACGTCCACAGGTCACTGTGGAAGAACAAAACAGGGAAAAGGAAATTCCTCCTGAGGGCTGACAGCTTCATGGAAGAGGCTCCCAGCTGGACCCGGCAAGTAGAGGACACTGCCGTGACCCAGACAGGAGGACTGGGCAGGAGGACAGGGCAGGAGGACAGGGTGTCTTTGCCAGGATGCCTCCCCCTCCAAGAATGTGAATTTGTGGCCAAGAAACGAACTGCCTATCCCCTGGAGCTCCAGATTCTGCTGATGAGCCTTCTTTAATGTACTCTGATGCTGTTTACATACAACGCAGTTTTAGGAAAATGATTTAGTTTATTTTGTTTACAAGCTGGGGAGTCAAAAGTTAGAAACTATGATGTTCTTTGTTCCCCATTGCCCATCCCTGAAGGAGTTGCTCAGCTTCTCATGTTGAGGAGCCTGCTCTAACGGGGAGGACAGTTCACCGTCAGTCCGGCATCAGAGGTGCCCCTGTGAACACATACGGTTCGCTCTGCCCCAGAGGGGGCAAGGTCTCCACAGCGGCACCCAGGCCCCTGCACCTGGTGCTCAGCAGGGTTCTCCAGAGAGAAACAACAGGATATGCACAGATTGAGGAGATCTGCTCGAAGGAGCTGGCTCTTGTGTTTATGAAGGGTGGACAATGCAAAATTTGCAATGTGGGTGAACAGGCTGGTGCCCCTGGGAAGTGCAGGTGCTGCGGGCCAGGTCTGAGGCCTCCGCTGCCGAGCTCCCCTGTTCTATTCAGATCTCCAGCCATCATCACATGTCCTTCTGAGTCCCCTCATGTGTGACCTCCAGCACCCTGGGCCCTGCTGTCCCTGAACATGTCCAGGCAGCTCTGCCCAGGATCTTGGCTTGGACGCTTTTCCTGTGGACGCTGTCAGGGCTCCCACAACGTTCTGTCAGGTCCTCCAGTACAAGTCTTATTCTCAGGCACAGCCGGCCCCAGCCCTGCCCTGCCCATCCCCCTTACCCTGCTCCGGTGTTTTCTTTTCACCTGGCACTTACCTGCCACTTTGCTCTGTGAGGCACTATTTTATGTTTACAGCTAATTCTAGGTCATTCCTCAGAAGGAAGCATTTTCATTTTGTCCCCCGATGGACAAGTGCCTGGAAAAGTGGTGAAACAGAATGGGAAACCCAATTAATATTTCCAAACATATTGGCCAAAGGGTCAATTGCTAAACAACAGCTCTGCCTCACAGCCCTCTAGGTAACCCCAACTTCTGACAGCAGGTGAGGAGAAGCCTGGGATCAGAGAGGGATGAAGAAATAAACTCTGGGGAAAAGATAAGCCCAGGGGCACAAGTTCTCTTGTTTTCCATGGGGTGGGGGTGTGTGGCTTCCTTGAGGCCTGCGCGCCGGCCTGAATTCCGTGTGCAGCCTCTGTCCACACACTTGTCGCTCCTGTGGTCCACAGAAAGCCTGAAAGGGGAATCTGAAGTTTGCACAAACCTTTTGCTGCTGATCGGAATTCAACGGTCCACCCTTCACGTGTAGACGGAGAAGTGAGTCCATTGCACAGATGAACTGTGATTCCCAGACACTTCCAGCTTTGCAGCAAGAGAGTTGAGACCAGACTCACATCTCTTGATTCTCATTCCACAGTGTAGCATTTTTTATTTCTGTTTTATTTTAGTGTTAACCAAAAGCATTTACAAAATTAAACTCATTCCTAAGTCTACTTGTCTCTTGCATAAAGCTCAATATGCAAACAAATTGTCCTAATTTAACTGTGAAAGGTCAGGCCTGGGCCACGCTCCCTCTGCACAGGAAACCACCATCCCCAACCTGGGAAATCCACAGAGCATCTGTGAGCAGAGGGCACCCCCTGATCCATGGGATGGGAAGAAGGGCTAGGGACACGTGGGCAGGGCACCTTCAGCGTGTGACTAGGTCCACACTCTGAATGGCGGGACATCAAACATCATATATGAGGAGGAAGACACAGGAAACTCACGTGCAATTAGAAGAACAACTTCCCCTCCACAGATGCCTCTGTCCCTTCCCACGTGTACACACATGTGCACGCACACACGGGCACTCTGAAAGGCAGATGGGGCGCCTTTGGGCTGAGTGCAGGAGCTCTGTCGAAGTGGGTGTGGAGAGAGGTTTTAGCACAAATCCTTCACTGCCTTGGCATTCTGCCAACAGCTGCCACAGACATGGGTTTCCTTGCAAAGGTTTGAGGCCCTTCTGCCTGGGTGACCCTGCCACGATCCCATGTTCCCCAACACAGGCTGGAGTGTATCTGGGCAGGCAGCTGTTTCATTTTGGACCTGCTTTGCACTTACATATTAAAGGGAATTTATCCCCAGCCCTTTCCTTGTTCTGGGAGGCTGGGAGTGGGATGAGAAAAGTGCAACTAGGGAGGGGCCCTTCACTGCTCAGGTCTGGCTCCAGATGGGACCCTGGAGCAGGGTGGGAACTATGTCAACGTGCTCCTCCTCCCGCCAGCGTTTGTTTCATTGTTAGCCGCAGAGTTCTGTATTTCTCAGCCTTTCACCCGTTCATTCAAACCACAGATACCGATTGGGCACTTGAAGGATACGAGCAGTGTGCTAGGTGGTGGGGATTGTCCCTGCCTCCCAGGAGAGTGGAGGCTAAGAGGGGACAGATGTGAAACAAAGAGGGTGGTCTGCCACAGACCCCAGATCACCTGTGCTCCCAGGCGAGTGGTGCAGAGGCAGGCAGCGGCTGGGGAGAATGGCATGGAATCCTACGTTAGAGGGCCGTCCACATGGGTTCCCTTAGACCCCTCCTGAGAAGGACGCAGAAGGCTCTAACCTGTGAGCTGCTTTTTCTAAAGCAGGAATAGGGCCTCTCCAGCATCTAGCTATAGTTTTAATAACATTGCTTCACTTTCCCTTGCACGGTTTGCTTTTAAAAGGTAATTAGGATCCCCCATTTATTATAAGGACATAAAGAGTTTCTTTTCAAAATAAATTTGAATAAAAAGAGGATCAATTTCTTAAAAAAAATATATGTCATAAAATAAGAGTTTAGTTGTGTGGAGATATGGAAAATCCAGGGAAGAGGTGGTGATGTCAGAAGTTTGGGTAACATTTCAATGAAATGGGTTGGGGTTTAGGGTAGGATAAACCCTAAATTCTTCCTAGTTTAAGGAAGTCTGCCCAGAGGGGGTGCTGGGGGTGCCGGGGGAGCCGGTGGAGATGGGAGCCAATTCAGAAAGAGGGGTCGGCACAGACCAACACCCCAAGGCATGAGCCAAGTGCTGCAGACAGACGTCTCCACACAGCTCAGCATGGGGAAGCCTGGTGTGTGTGGAGGGCAGCTGGAAGAGGCTGCCTGGTTTGTGTGTGCAGTGGTGTGACATGATGATCACATATGTATTTGGAGAAGATTTCTCTGGCTGTCATAAGGGAGGGAAGACGAGGAATGCCCTGGCATGCTAGGGGGAGGCGTTCTGGTTAGGAAGCTACTAAGATAAACCAAATCTATGAACGTCCTGTGGCTACAGATATAAATGGCCACCATCTGGGTGGCCTAAAACATCAGAAATTTATCAGGGCACCAGAATGTTTATTGCAGCCCAATTCACAATCGCCAAGTCATGGACGCAGCAAGTACCCATCGACCTGTGAATGGATTAACAAACTGTGGTATATGTACACCATGGAATACTATGCAGCCATAAAAAAGGGTGGAGACCAAACATCTTTTATGTTTACCTGGATGGAACTGGAACATGTTCTTCTCAGTAAAGTATCTCAAGAATGGAAGAAAAAATAGCCAATGTGCTCAATACTATTGTGAAACCAATATAGAATCATCTATACATTCATACATAAGAAAACATAACTACAGTCCAGAAAGAAGGAGGGAAGAGGAGGGAGGGTATTTGGGACCTCACCTGTTATGCACAATGCAAGGGTACATGTCAAAACTATTAAGGGTAGAGTATAAATGTCTTAACACAACAAATAGGTAAGTGAGGAGAAGGTTATGTTAACCAGCTTGAAGTAAGCATTCCAAATTGTATGTAAAATCTGCACATTGTGCCCCATAAATGCATTAATGTACACAGTTATGAATTAATAAATTAAAAACTGTGTTAAAATATAAAAAGAAAAAAGGAGAAGAAATTCCTTCCCTCAGAGTGCTGGAGGCCTAAGTCTGACACGCAGGCTGCTCCACAGATCCCGGGTTCCCGGCGGCTCCTGCTGTCCTTGGCTGTGGCTGCCTCCCTCCCATCCCTGCCTCTGTCATCAGGGGGCTTCTCCCCTTTTCCCCATGTCATCTCCTCTTTTTACAAAGACACCTGTCATTGGATTTAAGACCCCCCTAAACCTAGAGGATTTAACCTTGAGATCTTTAGTCACATCTGCACAGACCCTGTTTCCACACAGGGCGAGTTTCTGAGCTTCCAAGTGGACGTGGGTTGACCACTCTTCATCCTGCTACACCCTGTGGCAGGTGGCAGTGGCTGGGTATAGTTGGTGGTCCCAAGCGGTGAAGTGCGGAAACTCGAAGAGACGTGGAATCCAAGAGTGAGAAAGTGGGGGCCTGCCCCTGTCCTCCCACCTCACCCTCTCACTCAGGGTTGATGACAGAAGCGCCAGTTAGCAAACTAGAGCTTGCAGGCTGGATCCAGCTGAACATCTATTCCCGGAAACAGTGACATGCTGGAACGCAGCCACAGGCACCTGTTTACTTGTTGTCTGTGCCACTTTTGTGCCACAACGGCGGAGCTGAGCAGCTCCAACAGGGGAATTAGCACTCCTTGGGGAGTTCCTGGCTGGTGGCAGCAGGGCTGCTCTGGTGGGGGGGGGGTGGAAGGGAGTCACTCTGTGTCCACATGTCAGCCCCTTCAGACCTGTGCTTGGCCAGGTTGGGGGGGGTGGTTCCCTGCCTACTATGCAGCCCTGGGCCTGCCCTCCCGAATGTGCTGCCGCAGAACGAGCCCCGCGCACCTTCAGGAGGGACAACTACGCCCTCCTTGGGAGATCTTTGTGTCCCTCCCTTTGTTACCAGAAGGCATCTCTTCGAGGGGGTCCCTTAACTCCTAGGCCAATCAGAGCCTATTTATTTGGGCATCAAAGAGCCGCTGTGGTTCTGGCCCTTTTCTGCAGACTGTTTCAGGACCATAGGAGCTCTCCTGGGGTGGGGCCCACGGCTGCAGTGCCCACAGTGGACACAGAGTGCGCTGCCCAAGACGACGACATGGAGGGAACACCGTAACTGTGACGGTGACAGCCAGCACCCTCATCACCTTGGGGCCGGTTCCTGGGAGGTTGGAAGGTACAACTTAGGCCCAAGAGTCCTGTAACCAGAAGTGACCATTGTCTTCACAGGCCCAGGGTGTGGCCAGAGCTTTATGCTTTCACTGTGCCTGCTGTGGCCAGCAAAATTCTGAGGTGGCTCTCAGGGCTCTGGCTGTCCGCACACAGGCCCCATGCGGCCTCCTCCTCGAGAGGGTGGGAGGTCCCATTTTTTTATAGCAGGGATCCTGGGATGTGGGTCAGATGGAGTGAGGGGGAATTAGACTTGGTTTGAAATGGGGGGTGACGGTGGCAGGGCTCAGGGGATTGTGATCTGGGACAGCCTGTGATGGTCAGATGTCCTTCCTGGCGCCTATGGCAGGGATGTGACCTCTCTGGTCCTGTTTCCTCACAGATTGTGTCAGGACTAGATGAGTTGACTCGGGTGAGGCCTCCAGAACCCACTGGCACCTGCCCAGTGCTGGAGAGGGGTTGCTGCTCTTAGATGCCCACCTGGACCTCATGTGGATGCGAGAGTCATCAGCAGAGGCTGAACAACGTCGTGGGGACAGAGGGGATCGGCACTGGGAATGTCCTTACTCTTATATCCCCCCCTTGTTCACGTGGTTCCGTAGTGCTAAAACAAAGAATAAAAGAGGTCGTTTAGGTCATTTTCTTGACAGACCTGAATATAAAAGTTAAATATGATCCTTACATACTGTTGGGCCTTTCCCTGGGCTTTTCATCTGGGCTCCCTTCACATTTCCAGACTTTCTGAGGACACCACTGCCTGCACTTTGAGTTAACTTACTGCTGATCCCTCTCACTGGGGGCTCTTGTGGGGTCCCCAGCCATTTCCCATGGAGCAGTGAAGTCTCCGCTCATAATTCAGCCACAGCTTGTGGGGGAAATGGCCAGAGCGCAGGGGGCCGTGTCCATGAGTTGCAGAACAGCCTTAGTGGTTACAGAAGGAATAAAGAGCCACTGTTGTAGCTGATATATGGCTGTGTGCACACTGCACAATACATATACGAACATTCACACATATACGTGTGCACATACACGCCTAAACACACACACCCCCCTCCCTGAGACCGCCGTGGTCTCCTCCGCATAAGCCACTCTCCTGTTTTGAAACTGTCCTCGGTCATGGCACAGCCATTTCCAGGATTTTTCCAGAGCATCTGTCAGGCTCCTCCCCAGGTGCCTGCGGTGAGCAGCCCTCAGGGAACACGCCACCCCTCTCCGTCCCAGCTGTTTCAGACTCAAACCTTGGAGTGGGTGATAATTTGGGAATCTCAATGTTTCTATCCCGGGGCTGGGCATGAACTAATAAGCTGCAGTGGCTCCTAGGTGAGCAAGGGGGCTTTCTTCAATCATACATAAGTGACAATTGTCTCAGCTAAAGTAGGATCCTGGCTGGTGTCAGAATTTGCTAGTGTGGTGCCGCTAAGTAAGAAACATCCAGAGAAGTGTGCTGGCAGGGTTGGAGTGCATTCTCACCAATTTGGACAAAGGTCTGTTGAACCAGAACCAACGTTACCCAGAACTGGAACATTAGCCATAATAGATGTATCAATTAAAATTCCCAGACTATCGGTAACAATCAGCATTTGTCAAGCTTTCATACGCTGAGCACCTCACCTATGGAGTCGCATAATCCCAAATCTTCTGGCACATTTTTTACTTGTGTACATAGTTTAAGGTTTCAGAAAGATGAAAGAAAACGTGTTAAAACAAAAAAAAATTTTTTACCATATAAAATAAATTATTAGAATCTAAAGTCCACACACTCTCATCAGGCTAATTCAGAAAATTTAAATTCCCAGAAACTGGATATCCCGTGAACATTTATCATGACCATGCATTGGTGGTCCTCAGACTGTCCTGTTTGATCAATACCTGGTGCTTTTTCTGACCAGATGTGGCATGTTTGCATGTTTTCTGTGCCCATAAGGAGGACTTTGGCTGTGTCTGGAAAGCGGGGGGCTGATGTGACTGCTACCGCCAGGAGAGTGTCTCCCACGCCCCTGCACACTCTCTCTGTTAATCTGGGCTGTCTCAAAACCCAGGTTGTCACCATCACTCTGGCAAATCAGGAGTGAAGCGGGCAGGTTCTTCTCCATGCAAAAAGATTAGGCACTCCTTGTTAAGAATCCAAAAAGCTGTTCCAAACAGTGTGTGAATAGTGCTCGGTGCAATGGGTGGAGCTGGTAAAAAGCAGCTCAGCACTCTAGCAAAGAAGATTATTATGGGGCAGACTCATTTGTTTACCTTCCCAGTTAGAGAAGACTCTTGGAGGTGGACAGCCCAGAAAAGAAGCCCATAAACGGGGACTGGGGAACAGAGTTTGGCTCCTGGAATATTGATTTTGGCAAAAACGCCACTTGAAAAATTATGCCTTGGATAAAAATAAATTATAATCTACAACTATTTGAATGAGAAGGGTTCCCTGTAAAAACTTAATAAATGGATGTTAATTCAGTTACCAATTTGTAGCCATGAAACAGAACCAGTCATGTTATTCTGTGGAGTTTGTTTTGGAAAAGATTGCACAACCCGTGAAGCCATTCCTCACCAAGTGCATAAAAGTGTCAACTTATGTATAATTTATGCAGCGAATGTTAGTTATGGTCTGTTTAATAGTATTTAATGCTGTCATATGACATCATTCTTTCATTTACCAATTGCAAAAAAAAAATAAAAACACCTATCAAAGACATTTTATAGAGTAAGAAATACGCTTATTGAATTTGTTAAAAATTGTGAAAGACGATAAACAGATTCACTGGGGGAGGTATCCTTGAAAGATTTTTGAAAAGAGTTATTGTGGCGTAACATGTACAGTATTTACTCTATAGTTATTTTAATCATAATTTACTTACTGTACATGTGCTCTCTAATATGCTGCTAATGTGCCCTGAGCAATTCATTTTGCCGACAGCACAGTAAATTGCCATATAGCCGTGGCCCTTTATTAGTAGCAATGATTAAATCCAATTTTAGTTGTACTTACTACATTTCCTCCACTGCCTACGGGGCTTCCCTATGGGGGGAGAAGAGTTGCTGCTTCCAGCCTTAGTCTTTTCCTCTTTTAACCAAAAATCCGTTCTGCACATTACCGGCAGGATACGCTCTACCTCTGTTTACACTGACTCTATTTTTTCTGCCGTATTTTTGGTGTTGTGTGAGAAAGCAGGACAAAGTGTTTGAAATGTTGTATTAAATAAAATATAGCCCATGCTCTGTTAAAAGAAGACCTACCCCGTGTGTCTCTGTGTGTGTGTGCTCACTGACTCCAGAATCCATGCACTGACTTCCTAAACCACCAGCCCAGAGCATTCTCCCATGTTAACGCTGTGGGAGAAGTCTCCTAAGGTATGTAACTGTGTTATCTAATTCCACAAACCAAGGCGGAATGCAGTTTGTGAAATGGATCCTAGAAGGCGAAGTTACAGATTCCTTTGTGTCACAAACCCTGGCCCCCATCTTGGATGGGGAGGGGCCCAAGGCAACCTTAGTCTCCAGGCTCTGAGTTCACACCCTAGACGCGGGCAATGTGTCCTGGACCCTCACTTTATTTGAAAACGGATTTCTGTGCCTTCGAGTTTGGGTCTGATCCAGTGCTCTGAGCTTAGCCTGCAGGAGACATTTTCCAAGTTGTACCTGGGAGTTGCTGGATGGGCCCAACCGAAAGGTGGCTGCTCAGACTGAAACCCTGTCCTTGCACTTACTGGCAGAGGCAGAGCCCGAGCCCCTGCATCTGGTGGCCCAGATGTCTGGAGGGTTCACGTCCTCACCTCAACTTCTACCATCAAGTAAAATGGCTTGTGCTGGGGCTACTTGAAAGGCCCTCAGCAAATGTCCCCCAGGCAGTAATCTTTGGTGTCACCCTTGCTGTAGTGGCACCTGACAGTTTTATAAAGGCCTTTTGTCTCTGTGCTAGTCCAGTGTGGTGGTATCTTTTACAGTAGAGAAAGTGAAGCAGACCTTCTGCTGTCCTGGGCGGCATCCAGGCCTGGTTGCAGGGTAACCTGCTCTGAGCTCCGGGCAGGGCAGATGGCCCTGGCAGCCTCTGAACTATGACTTACCACGCTGCCTTGCTGGCCACCCCTGTGGACCATCCTGGACCCAGATGACTTCTTTGGTCTAGGCACAGCTGGGGAATGGGCCAGAGTGGTCCTGCCGGCCTTGGAAGGCTCTTTCCCCTTCCCCCTTGTCAGCCTGCCCCTCTGTTCAGTTTTCCTTTCCCCCATCTGGGTGCTTTGCACCTGTCACAGACCTCCCACCTCCTAGGGAAGGTTCCCTCTGCCCTATTTCTCACCATGACTACTCCCACCTTCTCCCTCCTTGCCTTTTCTCTGATCCAGATGTTCCTGTACTAAATGTCATTCCTTTTGGGTCCTGCTGAGTGCAAATTTGGAAATGTGGGCTAATGGGGGATCCTGAGTTAATGGCCTTCCCCTCCCATGAAACGCTTCTCAGAGCTTCTCAGACACGCTGCTTAGCCTGGAGGAGGCAACAGAAAATGGGGATTTCTTGTTCAGTATCAGGCCTTAGGTAAGGAAGCGATCATGATGAAAGGACCTTTCTGTGCCTTAGAATTCAGACCAGAGATGTGGCCACCACGCCTGCCACCAGAGAAGGGAGGGAAGAGCAGGGCTTTTCCTCCATCCTTGGATGCCTCCCACTTCTCCCTTCACATCTTCTCTAGCTCTGTGGATGTGGTATAGAGCCAGAGCCAGCACACCTGTGTTCTTGGGATGTGACATGTGGACAGACTCTGGGCCAGACCTCAGCTGGCGTCTGAGTCTGCATTTCAGACCCACTTCTGAGCCCACCTAGCTTCTTGACCTTGGGGAAGTCATCTAAGGTTTCCTGGTCATGCCAGGTTCCCAGGGAGCTGGGGAGAGGACTCCAGGGAATGCAGCACCTGGCCATTCCCAGCCCTGGGTATGTGTGGTATTATCACATAGCCTGGTTCCCTGGGAGAGCCCAAGGACACAATGGTTTAAAACATCATGTGGTGGAGTCTGTGTTGCTTCTGGCTGTGGGTGGGTGGAGGGCGCTCTGCAGGTGACATAGGAGGAGTTAACTTGGTTGCAGGGGGGACCCCAAGAGAAGCCAGCACCAAGGCAAGACTTCAGATGAGAAGAACCTGGGCTCACCTAGCTCTGGGAGGCAGGTGGGCAGGAAATCCCTCTGAACCTTCCACTCTTTGGTTTTAAAAATGCCAGGATAGGGCAGCATCTGTGGCTCAAAGGAGTAGGGCGCCAGCCCTAGACGCTGGAGGTGGCAGGTTCAAACCCAGCCCCAGCCAAAAACTGCAAAAAGAAAAAAAAAAAAAAGACCAGGATATAGCCCCTCCAGGGACTGTAAAAATGCCAAGGGTCAGTTTAATTATTTTGGAGAAATTACCTGGAGGATTACCAAGTGCACCTGATAATCATGGAAAGAGCCTTAAAAGCACCCCCACAGATAGCAGCACGTGGCCGCCCAGAGCCAGGCCCTCCCTGGTGCCACCTGGCATCACCTCTGCAGTTGAAGTGCCAGCCGACACTCTGAGTGCAAGTAAACCAAAATTATGCAGAAAACCCAGAATGGAACGTTGCTTCCTCGTCATGTTTTCACGTGCCTTCGTTCTGAAGTTCAAAGCCACTGTCCTTCTCGGGGATTACTTGACTAATTGCATGGTTATAGCATAGACCCAATTAATAGTTTAATGGCTTTGTACTGTTAAAATTATACCTTCTCCAGGAGTTGGAGAGGAACAATGGCTCTGGCCGGGTCTGGTTGCTGTAATATTGATATCCTTCATGAATAGTAAAAGGACTGCTTTTTAAAAACCTTCCTTGGTTAAATTGATCTCTTTTCTACAGGGACTTAGAGAAATGGGTAGCTATGAAAACAGCCTAAATAGTGGCTGTTGGGGATGAAATAGAAGTGAAAAGAGATAATTCCTCCTGGAAATCCAGGAAGCAGCAGGAAATACTCTGACATGCGAGGTTCACAGAAACTTCAAATACTTTGTCTTCTTTTTACCTGGTCTTAGAAGTTGGAAATGTCATTTGACAGCTTTTTTTCCTGCCCATGTTTTTCAAATTTCCCCTCTAAACAAAAGCATATGATGTATCCTGTTGTTAGATGTTTAATTTCATGTGGCTCATCCAGAATTGTCCCTATTAACAAATTCCTAACCTAGTAATCCGTCTAAAACGAAACCATTTCCCAGGGCTTTCCCTGCTGCCTCTCTGGTTTTCTCTCTGGCCTGGTGGGCCGACCCGCTGGACACTCCTGGAGGAAAACACAGACCTCGAAACAATCCTTGTGACAAAGGATTCAGTGTGGCTTTGGGTAACAGTGTGCAAACCACATTTTCCAAGGAAAAGAGAAAAGGCATCTTGTTCCCCGATGTCGAAAGGCAGACAACTAACGGCGTATTTTTAATTACCCGAATGCTTTAGCAAGCAGTCAGTTTATAGTTACCTCCAATATGTAGACTACAAATTATTAGTGCATGGAAATGGCATCCAAGTTCTGTTGCTGGGTCTAGTAATTTTGGATATTTTCCATGCTATTACTGCCTGCTCCATATACCTTTACTGGTTCTTTTTGAAATTAACTTAATGGCACTCTGCAGAAATGGATTACCTACTGAGAGTGAGCGCCTGCCTGCAAAGATGGGCCGAGGCCCCACTGAGAGGCACTGGTTTGGCACAAACAGAGAAATGCTTTAGCATTAATTTACTTGAGTATCAAATTATTCAAAATAAATAAGTAAAGTCTTTTTAGGAGTTGGGGTCAATATTTGCTCTCAATATTTCCGACCCATCCTGTACGAAGGCTGGGGCCCTGCTGAATGCTGCCTCCAGGACAGTCTGTCCCTAAGCTTGCCATGGGTTTTCCCTCCAGGCATTGACTGTCGTTTCCCTGTCCCTGAAATTTCTCTGCAGCTCCCTTATGCTCACCTGGCGAGCTGGCCCTCCCTGGCTGCACATCCCAGCAGTGTCTGATGTCCTTTTGTCCCAAGCTGGGAGCCCAGGGCTCCTGCTCCTAGTGGGATGCCTCTGTGGGGACAGGGTCCTTGGGGATGTCGGGTAAGAGAATTAGAGGTCTGTGGATCCCAGCAAGACTGGAAGGTATGTTAAGGTCACTCTGGAGAGAAGAACCCCCAAAGGGGGCTCACAGAGCTGCTGTGTGACTTCGTCCACAGCCAAACCTCGTCTCCAGGATCACCACTTGGGCGGTTCGGAAGCTTTTGCCTCAACTTCCCTAGGATTCTGGAATATTGGCTTTGGATTTCTAACTATTGCTGCCATCCTGGGGAATGCAGTGCCCCGGGTGGTGTTGTAAGAGTCCAGGGAGTAGCTCTGGCCTGGAGTCTGCCGTCTTCACGATAAGATGTGGCTGTTGCTCAGCGCACTGTATGTGAGTGTGTGTGAGTGTGTGGGCACATACAAGGCACACATGTCCTTGAGCAAATGGTTACATACTTGACATGCACAGATGTGGTCTTCTTATAACATTTGGGGGGAATGGCTGGGGAAACCCAACCGTCTGAGACTGGATGGTCTCTGAGAATCTTGCTGAACCCATTTTGAGGTTGTAAGAACAACACGGAGGTGATGTGACATTTCTTTCACCCACTTTCTCTACCTTGTCCCTCTCCATTCAGAGTTGTGCAAGGACCCAGGAGTGACAGAGAGAGAAGAGCCAGCACTGATTCTAAGAGGGGCTCTCCAGTCCCTCCATGGAGGCAGCACAATTTCCATTTGAAAAGGACGAGTGTTAAGGAGCTCTATTCTCCCAGCCTATCACCCACAAGCAAAGGGGCTGCTTTGAAGTCAACACGATCTATTATGGGTGAAATAAACCCCTCAGAACAAAGGGCAGTTCAAGTACAGACGAGCAGAGGCTAATGGCACATGCTCAACCGCACTCCAGTTCCACGCTGCTCCCCTCTGACGGGGCTTCCAGTCTGCCCGCTGCAGTCGTCCTTGAGTGTGGCGGCATCAGGCTTGGTGCCTCCCTTGGGACCCTCCCCTGCCCAGGGCCCCTGCTCTTCTGAGCCCCACAAAGAACCTCTTGTCAGTGAGAAAACGACTCTCCTTATTGTCCTCAGGTTTTAGGGAGCTACAAATATGGGTTTTGTGAGGTTTTATCAACATTTTCCCTTTTTAATTCTCTTTAGTGTATGAGAACCGTAACCTACTTATGTATCTGGTAAACCAGCCTTTTTAGCTGCTTCTGAAATGAACATTTGCTGCCTAGAAGTTCAGCAAAGAGCAGCGAGTGGCCATCCAGGGAGGGCACCGTGTACTCCCTCTTCTTTTTTGAGCAGGGGGAGTCTGGCTTCAGATGTTAGCCATTTTAGGCATGGATGTAATGTCGGCTGCACTCCAGCGTCAGGGCTACAGAGAGACACAGATTGAGAAAGTGGGATTCCCCCACCGCAAATCTGAGTCCAGGGGATGGAATCCACTCTGCTAAAATGCCCCTCCCAGGCTGCCGCAGCTGGGGTCACCACCACTGGACCCCCGCAGGTGCCCGTGGGTGAGCAGGGCACTTCACACTTCCCACCTGGACTCGCTTTCTTCACTTGTTTTTAGAACAAGATTGTCCCCAGCAAGGCGGGACAATTTTGAGGATTTAGTCAGTAAGAGGCTAGAAGAATAATTTGTATGACATCTTTTAATTGGCATTACAAAAACTGAATTAGAACTTTCAGCTACACACCCCCTTAAATTATCTCTTGAGGAGGAATATTGGTAACTACACAGACAGTGGGAGAGGTGGACAAATAGCTCCTGGCCAGGGCGTTTCTCATCATGAAGGTAGAGCAAATGTGTTCTGCCTGGGCTGGACGTTTTGTAAGCTCTCTACTTACAGCAGAAACAGCAATGTTCTTTATAACGCTGTTCACCTGTCAGCCTTTCAGCCTGAGCTGCTTCTGCTCTCTGCGATGATGTTAATCATTTCTCTTCTCACAGTCTGAATAGGTGGGATAATTTTCTGCTGCCCCTGCTGTGAACTTCACCCATCCTGGTCCTTGCAACTTTTAATTTTATTGTATTTCTCCTTGTCAAGACAACAGAAGGCTTCCTTGCACCCTTTCTAGACACTGCCCTGCCAAAGGCAACCATTGTTCTGATTTCTCTCCTCTAACTTTTACTCATTTAAAAACTCCGTGTGAATGAAATGACACATTACTGACTTTTTCGTCTTGTACATCTGGCTTCTCTATCCATGCTGTGGATTCTGCAAGATCCATCGTGTTGCTGAGTATAGCAGCGGCCTGCTCCCTTTCCCTGGGGCATACTGTTCTGCTGCATGAAATGTTCACGTCAGAAATAAGCTTCCTGCTGTGGATGGACATTTGTGGGGCCTTCACCCCGTGTCTGACTATTACAAATGGTACTGCCAAGACATTTTTGTGCACGTCCTCTGGTGGGCAAACACATTTCTGTTGGTTATAGATCTAGGGACAGAGTTGCTGGGTCATGAACCATTTGAACGATCAGTGTCATCAGATGCCTGAGACAGATTTCTAAGCGGCTGTGTCAATGTGCATCCTTCCTAGCAGCGTGAAGAGTCCTGTCTACTCCACATCTCCCCAATATTCGTTATAGTAACTTCCTCCTTCATCCTGGTGAATAAGGTGTGGTGTCCGTGGTTTTGAACACCTTTAATATACTAATTATTCATATGTTTAAACTTTTAAATAAGGTGCCCATAGGCTCTCTGCTCTTTTTTTTTTTTTGAGGTTTTGATATTCATCATTCTTATCAATTCAATTCTTTTTCAATTAAATTTTTAAATTCTGTATTAATTGTGGATTCAATGCAATTATAAAAAAAAATAGAGAGATTCTGTGTACCCTCTACCCAGTTTCTGACAATAGTCACATCTTTTAGGTTATACACAATATCACGACAGGGATATTAATTCTGATACAGTCATGATACAGAGCATTTCTGTCACCCAGGATCCCTCACGCTGGCCTTTTGTAGTAACCAGAGCCACCTGGTCACTGACCCTGGGTAACCACTGACCCCTTTCCATTTCTGTAGTTTTGTCATTTTTACACAATATATAATCTTTGGGGGCTGGCTTTCTTCACTCAGCCCAATTCCTCTGGGATTCATCCACGTTGTGTGGTTGCTGAGCTCTTGTTCCCACTGAGTCATAGCCCTGAGATGGGAAGGCCATCGTCTGTTTAATCTTTCATCTGCTCAGGGACACGGGGTGGTGTTCAGTTTGGGGCTATGAACGTTCACGCACAGGTTTTTGTGTGCTTGTCCATTTTCACTCTGAGATGATGCTTCGGAATTCAACTGCTGGGTTATATGGCAGCTGCGTGTTTAATTTTAAAGAAATTGCTCAACTGTTTTCCACAGTGGTTCTCTCATTTTACATGACCGCCAGCGACGTGTGAGAAACAGTTTCTGTGCATCCTCGTCAGCGTTTGGTGTTGTCTTATTTATTCCATTTGAGTCATTTTGGTGGGCGTGCCGTCATAGCTCATTGCAGTTTTAGTTTGCATTTTCCTAATGGCAAATTGTGTTGAATATTTTTTCTTGAGCGTAAATGCCACCTGTGTTACGTTTGATGAAATGTTTAATGACATTTTTTCCATTTCCCTGTTGAACTCTTGATGTCATTGCTATTACACTTTGAGGTGTCTATTCTAGATACTGTTCCTTGGTCAGATGCGTGGTTTGCAAATGTGCCTCCTTACTCCGTAGTTTGTATTTTCATTGTCTTAACAGGGCCCTTCACACAACAAATGTTTTTAATGTTGATGAAGTTCAAAATTCATCAACTTTCCTTTTATGGATTATATTTTTGACCATTTTTAGAAAACTAGGTGACTGTTTCTCATAGGATTCTCTTTTATATTCAGAATGTTAGCTTTTTCTGGATACATGTATTGAAAATATTTTCTCCCACACTGTGCCTAACTTTATTTTTTTAATGACATCTTCTAGTAAACAGAAACATTTGTATTAAATTCAGTTCAATTAATCTTCTCTATTATAATTAATGTTTTTTTGTCTTCTATTTAAGAAACCCTTGCCTACGCCAACGTTATAATGGTATCCTCCCATATTCCCTACTAGATGATGTTATTGATTTTCCATTTCTATTTACGTCTATGATCTGGCAATGAGCTTGTGCGTGGCGTGAGCTAAGGGCCAGGTTCATTTTCCTCACATGGACATCTGGTCACTATAGGCACATTTTGTGAAGAGGCTCCCCTTACCCCTCTAGCTAACAGAGGCACCTCTGTCATGTATTAAGTTTAAAAATTACACACACACACACATTCGGACACATGAATACATGTACATACAAGGTCAATTAAGTTCATGGTTTAATCCTAGGAAAAGTGCTACGTAACTCACTGCTGACTATCACTACAGTCACCCGATGGCTGGGGGCGTGCTTCGAAGGTGACTGTAGTGATGTTCAGCAGGGTCACTGGGGCACAGCAGCACCACAATGTACTCCTCTTTAATGACACTCACTTGCAATGGAAACGCTTTTTTTGTTAAAAAAAAAAATTTGATGAGTGGCAAAATGTTTTACAGTTTTTAATTTTAACATCCTGTATAGCAAAATAGGAAGTATGCAGAAAGCATTTCTGCTGCAACACCGAAGCCCAGTAATTGCTTCAAAGAAATAATCACATAGGTGATTGTTAGAGATTCAAAGTGAAATCTCCACTTTTTCTAAAGATTTCGATTTTTTTTCATGAAATGAACTGACAGTCAAGTTATGGCTACTCTAACCTGAATATTTGACGGACGTTTTCTCAAAGGAGGCACAGAAGGAGGCTGCCATTTGGAGAAAAACCAGAACATTTATTGCCGATGATGAAATTCACGTATTTAAGAAAAATTAAAAATTTTTGAAAACGTGCATCTATCAACTATCCGTCCACCTTCCTTGTTTTCTTGGGACCATAAGATTTCCTGAGTGGCAGGAATTTCAGTGCCAAAACTGGAATAGTTCCAAGCAAACTGGGAAGGTTGTTCCCACTGACTATGAGCTTGGTAGGTATCCAGTACTTTAAGACTTTTATGATGCACTGGGCATATCAGCGAACATAATTTAAAAATAACATGTGAAATAAGTAAACTTCTGAAAGATCTGGATAGCATAACTCAGTTAATGAGTATTTTCCGAATGACCCTTGCCTGACACTATAAGATCATGCGTGGGCAAAAGACCCATTGAATAAGTAAGATAAACCAATAGGCTTTAATGTAACAGGATGCCAAAAGAATGTCTCGTATGAATTCAGATTCCCCACTACAAGTAACCCACGGAATTTTGGGGTAGTATTGAAGAATTATCTGAAAAAGGCATTAAAATACCTTCCCTTTTAGCCAACTAACTATCTGTGTGAGCTGGATTTTCTTTATATACTTCAACCGACACAAATATCACAACACATTTTCTGCAGCTGCAAATGTGAGAATCCAGCTGTCTTTCATTAAGTCAGATAGTACAGAAATTTTCAAAAATGTAAAACAATGCCACCCTTTTCTCTGAATATTTTGCTTTAGAAGACATAATTATTTTTTCCTAAAATTGTTATTTATATTAACATATAATGAATTCACCATTATTTTAAAATGAATTAATAAAACCTTCACACATTTCTAATATAGAATTTACAATATGGTAATTACATGAGGGTGAAGATTACCCACATGAACAAAAGTGGGTAATGATTTTTAGGACTACAAAGAGGTTCTAAGATTAAAAAGCTTAAGCACTTACGGCTTAGATTATAATTTTTTAGCCTGTTCATGTTTTTGGCATGTGCTTTTAAGGCTATACAGTTCTTTCTAGGCACTACTTTTTCACAAACTTTGGCATATAATATTCTCTGTCTTAGTTAGCCAAAATTATTTCATAATTTTCATTATGATTTATTCTTTGATTTTTAGAAGAATTTAAATTGCTCAGTTTCCAAATAATTAGAAAGGGATTTCTTGTTATTGTTTTTTTTTTTTTTTTTGTAGAGACAGAGTCTCACTTTATGGCCCTCGGTAGAGTGCCGTGGCCTCACACAGCTCACAGCAATCTCCAGCTCTTGGGCTTAAGCAATTCTCTTGCTTCAGCCTTCCGAGCAGCTGGGACTACAGGCGCCCGCCACAACGCCCGGCTATTTTTTGGTTGCAGTTTGGCCAGGGCTGGGTTTGAACCCACTACCCTCAGTATATGGGGCCGGCGCCCTACTCACTGAGCCACAGGCGCCACCCATCTTGTTATTGTTTTATTATTGATTTCTAGTTTAATTCTGCTCTGGTCATAAAACACATTCTGTATGATTCCAGTCCTCTGACATCTGTCGAGATTTGTTTTATGATCCAACATCTAGTTTACTTCAGGAAGTGACTTTTTGTGCTCTTGTGAGGATATATATCCTGCAGTGCTGGGCCTGGCGTGCTGTGTACGTCACATAGGTCACATTTGTTCATTGTGGATTTCAAATTCTCTATAAACTTACTGATTTCATTGTTTTTGCTTTTTCTGTCTTTCACTGAGAGAGGTGTATTGAAATCCCCAATTAAATCCATGGATGTCTGTGGTTTTAATTCTTTCTGGGTTACTCTGTATATTTTTGAAGCTATCTTTTTAGCGGGAATAAATTTAGAACTGTTTTATCTTATTATTGAACTGTCTCTTTCATCATTATGGAATATCTTTATTTCTAATAATCTATCTTGCCTTAAAAACTACTTTTTATGATACTAAAATAAGCATATTAATCTATGGGCTGGTGTTTGCACGCGATCTCTCTTTTACTTTTTGTCATTATTTTACTCACAATTTAGTTTTGTTCTTATAAAACCATGATCTAGCATGTATATAAGCAACATGTAGTTAGGCCTTAAAACATTTATTTAAAACGCAGTATTAGTCTTTTAATTGGAATATTTATTCCATTCACTTTTAATGTAACTTTTGGTATGAAGGGATTATATTTGACCTCTTATTCTTTGGTTCCTATTTGTTCCCTCTATTTTTCTCCTATTCTGACAGCAATTAGTTTAATTATTATTCATTCTTTAATTTTCAGCCTCTGTCAGCTTGTTAGTTACACTTTCTTTGTTTTCCTTTAAACCTTACTCTAGAGATTATTGGTGGGTTCACCCCAGTTTGGGTGACTTATATATTATTGACTTATTAGGTCAACCTCAATTTAGTTTTTACCATTTCTCCAAAAATGAAAGGACTTCATAATACTTTACCTAGCTTCTTGTCCCATTCCACTTTTATGCTATGATTGTTCCGTATTTTAATTCTACCTGGTCTTCAGATGCCCACATGTTATTATTACGGTTTTAAGGAATCATTGTTCTTTCAGATTGACCTCCACCTTTACTCTATGATGTTCTTTGCTTATTCCTGTGTTGCTAATGTGCTTCCAATTACGACCACGTTCCTTTGCTTAAATAATTTGCTTTACTGTTTCTTATTGTGGACCTACTGGCAAAAATTCTCGTTTTGTGAAAGTCACGCGTTCCTTATTTTCAAAGGATAATTCGATGAGTATAAATTCCTAAATTAGCAATTATTTTCTTCTAGCATTTTGAGGATTCTTTTTCATTGTCTTTTGATGTCTTTTATTTCTTTTGCAAAGACAGCTGTCCATCTTTCTGTCATTCCTCTGTTTACCCTTGGCTGCTTCTGCTTCTAAGATGTTTCTTCTGTTTATAACTTTTAGAATTTTTAATATTTATACTTTTTGTTGGTTTGTAGAATATTTTTGCATTCTTCTGTAAGAAATGGAAAATTCTCAACTGCTATCTCTTCGAATGATGCCTTTTCCTATGCCTTTCACCATAGGTTAGACTTTTTCTCCCTGTCCAAAATGTCTTTTATGCTATTAAAAATGTTCTCCAATATTTTCTGCTATGTCTCATGTCCAATTAAATCAGTTGATTGAATTCTTAAGGGTTTTTTTGGTATTTTTTACTGTGATTCTTTTTTATGGATTCTATTACCCTAGTGTTATTTTTTTCTCTTTCTGTCATCCATTTTCTTAAATATAATTCCTGTAATTATTCAAGTTCATGTCTGATTATCCTAATATCTGGATCACTTGTGAGCCTATTCATATTGTCATTTTCTCCCTTGATTTTTGATCATTTATTTCTATTGTAAGTGTTGGCTAATATTTTTTCATCAGATGCGAAAACCTGGAAATGATTATGCAATGGATTCAGGATTAAGACCCTGGATCATGCTATATTTCCTTCCTGAGGGCGATGAAGGGTGGGAAGACAGCCTTGAGCCCATCAAGGCCATTGGGCTTTGAAAAGGTGACTTATTTTTGGTGGCCCTTGCTCCTGGGCTGTGGTCCTTCAGGAATCTCAGCTGAGAGCCTGGAGTGCTCAGCAGGGCCCCCCTCCTCCTCCATGAGGTCTGAGCTTCCATTTTTATCTCCCCAGGCTGTGAGACTACCAGAATCCTTGTTCAGGTTTTAAACCTCTTAGCAAATGCTTTCCTCTCAATTTCTCACCCTCTTGCCCTCTGTCTCTGGGAAGCTCAACCCTGGTGGAAATTTGGTGCAAAATATTAGGTTTCTTTCTCTGGGGCTCCCTTTACACTAGAATTGTGGCTCCTCATTCTGGGGCTGCTCTGCACTTTGATTTTTGTCTTTTCAGCCCTCTGAGACTTCACTTTTCCTGTCAACTCTGTCCAAATTGGCAAATTCACAAGTGAAAGAAAAACCTCTGTGAGTGAGGACTCAGCCAGGGTCTCTCTCCCCTCCAGGTGTCATCCATGAGTGAGGACTCAGCCGGGGTTTCTCTCCCCTCTGGGTCTCATCCATGAGTGAAGACTCACCCAGGGTCTCTCTCCCCTCCAGGTCTCATCCGTGAGTGAGGACTCAGCCGGGGTCTCTCTCCCCTCTGGGGTCTCATCCATGAGTGAGGACTCAGCCAGGGTCTCTCTCCCCTCCGGGTCTCATCCGCGAGTGAGGACTCAGCTGGGGTCTTTCTCCCCTCCGGTTCTTATCTGTGAGTGAGGACTCACCCAGGGTCTCTCTCCCGTCTGGGTCTCATCCATGAGCGAGGACTCAGCCAGGGTCTCTCTCCCCTCCAGGTCTCATCCATGAGTGAGGACTCAGCCAGGGTCTCTCTCCCCTCTGGGGTCTCATACCTTCAATTCCTGGCTGTCTACATTGGTTTCCAGTGTCTTCAAGCAGGTTTTATTTTTTCTACCCAGCTTTCATAGTAGGATCACTCTAGGACAAGTTGCCTCACCATAGCCAGAAAGGCGAAACTCATTTTTTAGAGTTTCCCAAAATTCTCTTTAAATTTTGCTTTGGATTCTCTTGGTCCCTAGGGGCTGCTACTGGAATGTTCTCGGGAGACAGTGGGCTGGATTTGTGCTGGGACTTGATATTCAAGAAGGGGTCATATTCTGTTTCTTTTTCTGTGTCACTGAAATATCTGTTGATATGCTTAAATGCCAACTTCGGGGTTACAATCAGTCCTCAGACAGAGGCTGGGCATATAGGCTTCACAGCCTCCATCTCAGATGGAGAGAGGGAAATTGCATGCATTTTCTCTTAGCAGAGTTGGATGTGGAGATATAGGGACCCCTGGCTCTGGTTTAGCCAGGCACTTGGCAGGCTTGCCAACCACACGTGTCCTGGCCCTCATGGGCAGCCCGATGGCCTTGTTTTCCTTCCCATGGCTTACTCATCATCCAGGCTTCTTGGGTAAGTCCCCTGCTCAGGTACCCACATGGGAGAAGAAGGGAAAGTGTATCTCCTCCGGCGACTGGTGTCTTTGGTTTGGGCTCTGTCTGAAAGCACCAGCTTGGTTTTAACTGTGTGCAGCGTCTCAGTTGTCTGCTTTGGGTTTTAACTGTCAAAACAAACCAGTTCTGGGTCATTACCCTGCGGTGCCAGCCAGAATTATGATCCTGGCGGTTTCTCCCCATATCCCTGGCTTCCAAACAAATGGGCCCCATATCTTTGCTTCTGTGTGACCCTGAGCATTTTAAAGCCCGTGCTTTCTTATACCAGCCAAAGTTATCGTAATCACAAAGCCCTGTGCTTATTTTCCAGCTTTGTGTAGTCTCTCCCCTGGCCCGAAGGCTGTGTTGTGGTTGGCTCTGTTCCATGGCCTTCTTTCATCTTGAGCTCTGGCACCCAGTGCTGGAACTAAGTTTGAGTTGCCACTTACATTTGGGAAGCTGGGCGGTATGAACTGAGGGTGGATTCTCTTTAAAAACTGTTCAGGTTGCCCAGATTACAACCTGAAGTTACAGAGTGACCGGGCATTAAGCTCATAGCACACAGGATGGGGCCCTTGGCCTCCTCACTATGGACAGACCCCTTTGACTTTTGGAATGGCCCCCAACCTCCTTCTTAGAACAGTCTGTGAAATGCAATCAAATACTGAAATGCAGTTTTCAGTTACTGAAAAGAACAAAGAGATGTGATAGACAAAACGGGAAATTATACTGTGTCCTGCTTTAACACGCACCTGAGCTGGGCCCACGGTGGGCAGGGAGGCCTGCTCAGAAGGGAGCTGAGCACCACTGGGGCTCTCTGGGTGCAGAGGTTTCCAAGCACCTCTTCACTGGTCACATGTACTACTAATGCCACCTGTGCACCCAAAATTAAAGGTATGCTGCCTTTAGTGATGTTTCCCCCTGAGTAAAGTTGGCTATGCCTCCCAGGCCTGAGGAGGGAGCACCGTGTCCCAGGTGTGTGAGCAGGTTGGGTGCTCGGGCAGTATCTTGAATGCAGCAGGCACCCGCTATTTCATGCCCTGTGCTTGCTGGTCTGTGTCACTGGGCTTCTGCAGGTCTCTGTGCCTGCACAATGCAGTGCAGCTAGCACAGTCCTTTCAGAGCCAGCAGGCTCACTGCTCCAGCCAGGGTCACTCAGTCTCGTCCATCACAGTCACCTCCCGGCAGAGCAGTAGTGTGGCACTGCCTGTTGCCTGAGAAAGACAAAACTAGGAAACCAGTGCAGCCCAGCTCCTGCAGCTCACTCCCTCCTGTCTGCACACCTGTGCACACGCTCGGATGAACACTCACAGACACACACGTGCACACACAGAGATGCACACTCATAGACACATGTGTGCAACAGAGATGCACACAGACACATGTGCACACACAGACACAACTCAGACACACACGTGCACATACAAACACTCAGACACACATATGCACACATAGATACACACAGACACACGTGCACAACAGATGTACACTCATAGACATACACAGATACACACAGACACGTGCACAACAGAGGTACACTCACAGACACACACGTGCACACACAGATGCCCACTTATAGACACACGTGTACACACAGACACAACTCAGACATCCATGTGCACACACAGACACATGTGCACACACAGATACCCACTCATAGACACACACAGATAAACAGACACACACACAAGTACACACAGATACACGTGCCTACACAGACATAGAGACACACTCATAGACCCAGAGATACACACTCAGACACACACAGATACACACTCAGACACACACAGACACACACTCAGATGCACACTCACAGACATATGCGTGCCGACACAGAGATGCACGCTTATAGACACATGTGCACACAGACACAACTCAGACACACACGTGCACATATAAACACTCAGACACACATATGCACACACAGATACACACAGACACACGTGCACAACAGATGTACACTCACAGACACACATGTGCACACACACAGATGCCTACTTATAGACACATGTGTACACACAGACACAACTCAGACATCCATGTGCACACACAGATACCCACTCATAGACACACACAGATACACAGACACACACAAGTACACACAGATACACGTGCCTACACAGACATAAAGACACACTCGTAGACCCAGAGATACACATGCAGACACACACACACAAATGCACACTCAGACACACACAGACACACACTCAGATGCACACTCATAGATGCACACAGCCCCTGCTAAGAGCCAGTGAGGGTGGAAAACCGGTGGCCTCCTCAGCCTTCCCTGCGAAGATGTGGCCTGAGAACAGTCTCCCCCCCGGGGGCTGCACCTTACATCAAGAGGATGTCATAGGAGTTTTGTCCCGGGCTGCCCAGTAAGCCTCAGCAGAGTGGGCTGAAGAGGTGGGCATGGGTCATCTCAGCAGACGCTGGGCTCAGGCAGTGGGGCAGGAATCCAAGTGGGCTTGTACCTTGGGGTCCTCATCATCTTCCCCCTGAGCAGGTGGGGGCCAGAGCTTGTCCTTGTAAAGCTCAGGGTGTAGGAAAGACCCTTCTCTCCTGATCTGGAAGGTACGAGCATCACACAACTCAGCTCTCCCCGTTCTGCGGGGCTGCCCCCCAGCCCCGCTCCCCGACTCACACCTGGCCTCCACCGGGTTGAAGCTGGTCTATGTTCCAGTCACAGTGTTTTCTCATTAGCCATTGTACTATAAATATGCTCTTTGTAGTCTTCATGGTTAAAGTATTTTATTTGTTTTATTACCCTAGAAATATATAATCATTGTAGATAAATAAGAAAATATGGAAAATTATGAATAAAAGAATTACTGTACATTCCCAGAACCCATAGATAGGGGATATTAACATTTTGTATATTTCCTTTTAGAGTGTTTATGATACATATTCATATATATATTTTTCTTTTCAAAAACAGGATTTCCCTGTAATTGTTGTTTTGCAGCTTGCTTTTTCTGCATTTACCATATCTCAAATTTCCCCAGGTGAATACAGGCATTTCTCCAATGTTTTTCTTAATGGCACTTGGTATTTCATGGTATGGCTAAACAACACCGACAACGACACTATCATAAAAGCGGGCTCTGTGCCCGCTCCACGCACATGGCACTGATTCGCGTCTTTACGGCATTTCTGGGAGGGGTGCGTTGTTCATACACGGTCTGCATTCTCAGGCACGCAGCCGACACACATCTCTGCCCATTTCTGAGTTTCTGATAGGGTAAATTAATACTGTATTGAACTGGATAAAGGCAGATATTTTTGGACTTGTCCTAATTTTCTTTCAGAAGAATTCCCCGAAATAGAATCATAGAGTCTAAAACTATACCGTTTTAGCCGGTACCCTGGCTCACGCCTGCCATCCCAGCACTCTAGGAAGCCAAGGCTATTGGATGGCTTGAGCTCAGGTGTTCCAGACTAGCCTGAGCAAAGCAAGACCCTGTCTTTAAAAATAGAAAAGCTAGCTGGACATGGCGGTGGGCACCTATAGTCCCAGCTGAGGCTAAGGCAAGGGAATCACTTGAGCCCAGGAATTTGAGGTTGCTGTGAACTGTGACACCACAGCACTCGAGCCTAGAGCAACAGAGTGAGACTCTGTCCCCCTGAAGCCCCCAAAAACTATACATATTTTAAAATTTTATTGCACTGGTATATTTCCCTCCAGAAAGCTTTTACCAGTTTATTTTGTCATCAAGCAACACAAGAGAATGCCTCCTTCATTCTAACAGGATGAGAACAGTGATATTGCCACCAAAAACCAAAGTAAAACAAAACAAACCAGATGGACATGGGAACTCTGGACATGGTACCCATGACCTGGGTAAGCTCACAAACTCTACACAAGTTATTATTTTATTTTTCTTATTGACTTGTGTTTTATCTTATTCTCATACATATAGCAAATGTTCTCTATTTATATTTCTAATTATTTCTGTTTTTATTCAGAGAAAGCTCTAGCAATTTCTTCTGTCTTCCTATTTAGATCTTGTGCTTGCAATGGTCTTTCTCACACTGAATTTATACTTTAAAAAATCCAGTAAAATCCAGCCTTTGTATAATGCTGTAGTATTTTTCATATTATTCTTTATTGCATTTGCAATTTGTTTCTTATAATGTATGAGAGAAGGATCTAATTTCATTTTTTAAAAATAGTTAACCAATAATTTAGGACCATGCACTGAATAATCTATCCCTCCTTCATGCCCTTCCAAATGACTCCCTTACTTTCTGAATGTTTTCAGGGCTTGCATTTTTAGTCTTTGCCTGACTATTGCCTGACTATTGCCTGAAATTTCCAGAATCAAATGCTTTGCTGAATGTGGCATGCTTGGTGCTATACACTGAGACGTCCAAGTGGAAATTCTTCCCTACTATTAATATTGTTCAAAGTTTTATAGTTTTTTCTCGGAGGTATTTCTGGAATTCAATACTCACTTTTATCAGTGGCATTGTATGTATATTCATTAATTGATATGTCAATTTTCTAGAGCACATCTAATAATAGCTTTAGCCTCCCTAGTTTTCTCTGGAAGGAAGGTATTTAAATGGAGGGTTTTGCTTTTGTTGAATTGCTGCTCTACAATATATTTCCAGGTAAAACATTTTAGAAAATATTCTCATCCTTTCCTTCATATTAAACTTTCAAACCCAAATTTCCTCCTTTTGGCCTTCCCTAAAAAAGGGTTTGCCTGCTACAGCCACATTTGTCATCCGAGTGTGGCTTTGACCTCTGAGCCCCAGGTTCTCTGAGAGGCCACTTATTTCTTTGGCGATGTCTATGCAGACCTGTGCATCCCCAGCGCCCACCACGTCATTCCAGGGTCCAAATGCGTGGGGACTTCAGGCGTGGGGGCTCCCATTGTGCCCTGCCCTACAGAAAAAGTCCATAAAGGTCTTCATCCCTGATGTGTTTGCTTTATAAAAGTTTATTGGAAATTTGTTGAGAACAAGAAGGCACGGAAAGAAAAGGAATGTGGGAAATTGGCGTCTCTTCCTCCTTCCCAGCCATGGGAAGGTACCTCATGGGCTACTCTACTGTACCCCATGATCTTTGCTGGCTGCAACAAGCAGGAGACTGACTTTATACCTGAACTCAGAATTACTGAATTAATTCTGAATTACTGAATTAATTCCCGACAGCAAGGGGAGATGGAAAGATCTAGGTATATCAGGAACACCTGCAGACAGGACAGAGGTTGGGAGCCCCAGGCTCCTCCTCCAGGTAGAGTGTGGGGTGGGTCTCCTGAATCCCCCCACTCAGTCCTTCAGCAGATCCTGCCCAAGCCCCAGTACACCCTGCCCCGACTGTGAGGCTTTGCCCACTTGGCTCCTTATGGTCTGGGGCACATCAAGAGAGGTCGAGCTGAGGAATGACCTTTTCCTGCTTTGTCATCAGACTTGGGGAGCAGAAAGGAAAAAAAGGCGGCACCCTCACGGTGGAGTCACCGTGGTCCCACTCCAGGTACACGCTGAGCACCCCAGCCCCAGATGTCGAGTGGCCTGCCATGACCCTGGGTAGTCAAGCCTGTTTCCACACCCCTTCTCTGGCTATTTTCAGAGAATTGCACTGTTTTCCTATTGTTCTGCAAATGCATGAAAATGACTAGAAATTTTCGTCATCATGCGAGTCCTTTTATTGCAACTGAAAAGCAGGAAGGAGCATTTGTAGTTCACACAAATGGCATCACAGGCACAATGTGTCACATTAAAAAAGGCCAGTTCTGTATTACGATGAACTATAATCAGAAGTGGTAATCTTACAAGGGTATATGTGAATCCTAGTAAATGTGGAATGTAAAGGTCTTAGCAAAATAACTAAGAAAATGCTACAAAAGCTATGTTAACTAATGTGATGAAAATGTGTCAAACGATCTATGAACCAAGTGTACGGTGCCCCACGATCATACTAATGTACACAGCTATGGTTTAATAAAAATAAATAAATAAATAAAAATAATCAAAAAAAAAGAAAATGTATTTACCAAAAAAAAAAAGAATGTGACATCAGGCTCTCGTCACATCTGCGCGGTGGGCCAGGAACCTCCACACCACTCTGCAGCGGTCTGGTTGGCACTCTGGTTAAACTTTCTTATCAACGAGTTTTTGTATGACAACCACAATATTAAAAAGACATTAGAAGTGGCCTCATGCTTCTCAGCAAATTCAAGCCGAGGTTAGCCAGAGACGGCATCCCTATCTCTGTCAGGACCGCTGGTTCCCAAGCCACAGGTGCAGCTCAGAGGCTCTCTAGACGGTGGCTGAGCTGCAGGCTGCTCTCTGCTTCTCTGCACCTGCCCTCGGCCTTCCACATGGCACCTCGAGACCTATCAGTGTCCTGGGGCACAGGGGAGGGGGCACAGTTTTTGATCCCAACAGCTACTTCTTGTGTGGCAAAGCGATAGCTATCTGCTGCTGACTTCCTTTTACCTGCTCCCCCACCATGTTCTCCATATTCTCTCCCCTCTTACCCAACTTCCACCACTTTGGAAGGTTCTAGAATGTTTCTAAGAAGACAAGGTTTAGGTAGCTACAATCATTTTTCTGGATAGGGAATTTGTACTCATTTATCTTCTATTAAAGAAAAGGGTTTTTTTGGGGGGGGAAAGAGAGGTAAACAAGAGATAGACAAAATGGGTCTAGTAATCTCCTGTTGTCCTCACTATTCTTAGAACAATAAAGATGTGTTGTAAGAACAGATGCTATGGTCGCCTACCTGGAGACCACGGGAGATGCTCAGCCCTGCTCCTGTGAGAATTGCCTCAGGGTTAGATTACACAATTTGGTAAAGGTGGAGGGATTCTGCAGCGCTCATCTGGCTCCTAATTGGATTCAGCTGAGTTACAGAAGGACGATGGGCTGGAGTGGGCCTGAGTAAATTAGATGAAATTCCCTAAAAGAAAACGGCGGCCCTTCCCGCTGGCTTTGAGGAAGTGAGCTGCCAGGCTTTGAACAGGTCCCTAGGAAGGACACATGGCAGGGACCTGTGGCCCCTCTAGGTGCTAAGAATATTGCCCCCGATGGACGGCAATAAAATAGGGACTGCAGGCCTACAGCCACCAGGAACTGAATTCTGCCAGCCGCCACATGAGCTCAAAAGAGGACCCCAACCTCTAGTAGAATAGACCCCACCACCCACACCTTTATCACAGCCTGCGACACCCCGAGCGTGGGGCCCAGCCACGTGCGTAAGGCACACCTGAGTCTTGAAGATCGACGTAATAGATGTGTGTTGTTTTAAGTGGCTAAATTATGATGATTTCTTGTGCAGTAATCAAAGACAAGCTCATTTAGGAAGGAGTGTGTATTTCTGCCCTTAGGAAACTCACCTGTGTATTTCCAGAATGACTATCTTTTTCTGGACCTATGAGGGTGTGCGGCATTGTGGATTTAGTCACAAGGAGGGACCGGGGGAGGGGGAAATGGCCCTGAGTTGACACCTCCCAGCCTCAGCATAGCAATTGAAGAGTCTGTGAAGACCATGGGACACGAGAACCCAAAGGCGATTTGAACTGAATAATCTGCCAGGGTCTGTACGGAAAACTTCACCAGGAGAAACATCCCGTTTTAAAAATACTGCTGTTTTTACTGCACATTTTCATTCATCATGACAATGGTTTCTTTTGCCAACACAAAGACCAAATGCAGCCTTTCCCAGATAAGATCAGCTGTCTTTATTTCAGCCAGGCCAGGGGCCTCACAGTCCCCACACTTCTAATAAGATCTTAATTTTCAAACTAAAGCTGCTTATTGATGGCCTACTTTTTTCAACATAGGAGCAGGTCAATAAATTTGGAGAATATTTCAGTTTGTTAGATTTCCCCAAGCATTCAGGAGAAATCCTTAGACAATTTGCCATATAAACTCAGCTAATTGCTTTATATAGTAGAGCTATAGCCACTATTCAGATACATGATATGACAGACATTCATGAAGTCAAAGAAAGACAGATCTTATACACACTTATACAGTGGTGTATAATATAATTATTTTTATTACATGAATTTCCGAGTCGAAATCAGGATAATCTCAGTTGTACTAATGACTGGCCTGGCCTTAACTAGTTGTCAAGAAGCAAGAAGGGAAGGCTCTTTGGGTTATTTTCTGATACTTCTCAGTGCTTCCTCATGCCTGAAACATAAATCTCAGGGCACCGTAAAATTGAATAAAAAAATGTAAGTTTAAATTATTTTTTATTTTAAGTCAGGTAGGAGCGTAATAGAAAAAGATCATCAAAAACAATGAGAAGAAATAATTGTTAATTTCTACAGTACCTTGAAACAGAAGCCCCAGAGAATAAATGGAATAAGGATACTATTAAAATCTCCTCTTTTATTATATCTTCTCTGCCAGAGTAATTGTTGCTGTGTCCAATATATGCAGGGGACAATTTACTAGCTGTTTTCTATTAGTTTTTAACATTAACATATACAGGAATAAAATGAATAGCGAGGTTTCCTTGCGTAATTAAATGACTGACAAGTCGTAGATGTCACTGGACCACTCTTCTGATAATATCTGAAAGCTGGTGACCCAAGTGGGAGCGGCATAAGCAATGTGAACGTCCTCTTTTATTAAGGGAATATGGATGCAGTATTATAGATTATTTCCAGGACGCAAAATAGGAAAGGGCATGTGATCCTTTTTCTGTAAGAATGATATATTAGTATTCAGAAAGAAAACAAAGTTGTAATATGTCATTTATACACAGGACGAGAGGTTTCCATAGATTCTCTCCCCCGTGAAGTCATTGCTCTTCACAGACGCTCGTGGGTTTTGATTTTTCTGATGGCAGGAGAACATGGAAGGATGACACGGGAAGCAGCTGGCTTGTCCCAAACACCAGATTTCCTTTCTGATTTTTAAATTGGCCTCATTGAAATCTTAAGGTGTATACAAGGTGGAGTCAGCTCAGTAAACTTTGTTAATTAGACCGGGTGAATGCCAGCCCAGACTCACATTAACGCTAGGGCACTGTATCTCCCCAGGGCAGCTGGGTGGCAGGCCTGTGCTGTGCCCTCTGCCTGCACTCTCTCTTACACACACACACACACACACACACACACACACACACACGTGCACATGCAAAACCACACCACACACATCATTGTCTAATCCAGGAACAACCCTTTGAAGCCGGCATTTGTGTCGCCCCCATTTTGCAGATGAAGAAACAGAGGCACAGAAGTGTGATACCGATGAGTATCTCCAGGCACAGTGACTCCAGCTGCTCCTGGGGCTGGTCGCTGCAGGGGTGGGGTGGGGGACTTATTCATCCCACAGGTATTTACTGAGACCCCCTCAGGCCTGGGCCCTCTTCTGAGCATGGGGCCACAGTACAGTCACAACAAACACACTCCAAGCCTCAGCACTGATTCTGTCACCTGGTGTGATCTAACTGACACCACAACCCCAGCCACATTCAGTGCAGTAAGTACATCTCAGGAAGGTTGACTAGGTATCACAGGAAAATACAGGATTGCCTTACAAGCCTGTTTAGGAGAGGCTCTGGCACTTGGAAAACCAGCCTTTTCTATTTCAGTGGCTGTGTGTATGCTTGGTTGGGCTTTGGAGGTGGTGGGGGTGCTGTATGAGTTGAGGCTAGTTTCGGTTTTTTACCTACATTTATTTATGTAAAATATGCATAATCCCTTCAGCTATTTTCTCAGTTTCTGACTTAGAAACTGAAAAAAGACATAGGAAAATATAAATTTTGTTTAAAAGTGAATCGACCAGGGTTTGGTTTATTGCTTATTCAGTAAAGCCCTTTCCCATATGGTTATTACCAAGGTGGGCTCTAGTGGAAAATCAAGGCTGTCCAGGGAGCAACTGTTCAGGGGGAGCCCTACACCACACCAAGTGCCACATTCCTTTGGTGCTACCAGAGGCATTTTCTTCACTGGCCGTGATTTCTTCCCAACTGCCTACCTGGTGCTGCCAGGCAGCCGTGTTGACACGTCGACACTGAAAGGTTTACAGTGTATGTCTGTAGTGCCATGGACAGCCCACAGCTCCTCCAAAGAGCACCGTGGCCGTGACGACACAGTAATTCACATTCCCAATATTGCTAGTAAAATTTAACAAATGAAAAACCAAAATGTCAAACAAGCAATAATACTGATGGTATTTCTCTTAGGCCGAGTAAAGAAAATTAGAGTGACTTTAATTGGTTGGAAAAATGAAAGAAAAGAGAGAAAAATCCACCACCAGTTACAGTGACTCAAGTCAAGGGCGAGTGAGTATAATTTTATTAAAAGTAGGTGGTAACGAGGCCACCTGCTTAGGTGAGGAGACGCTTTAGAATGGTGCAATCGACTTGAATTAGTCACGAGGGTGATGGGTGGTGCTCCACCGCTGTAAGTGAGGGCGAGCTGAGTCTCCAGACCCGAGGCCACCCAGCTGAGCTTTAGTGGACCAGACCATCACGCCGTATTTCATGGGTCCACCCTGTGAGGGAAGAAGAGTGATATTTATGGAGTGCAAAGCACTGTGGGACTTTGTGGGAAACCACATATATTTAGCTTGTCAGAAAGCATCTTAATATTTCCTCCCACAACCCTGAGACTGACACCTCCCACATCTAAAGTCATCATTAACCCATTTTCCAGATACAGAGAAAGCTCCGGTAAATCCACCCAAGCGCTGTGCATTCCAGAGTGCCATTTCAGAAGTTCAGAGTACTTGGTACTTTTCTGTCTTCCGGGACCATCAGACACTGGGACAACTGCCAGGCACGATTCCAGGCCTCTGGCTGAGTCAACCTCTCCTGCAGTCTGTGGCAACTGGATTCCAGCTACCAATGGGACCGATCCCGTGTTGATGATTGGAGCGTCCAGCCCATAAGGGTCCATATCCACCTGGAAAAAACTGAGACTTTTTTTAAAAACTGGGAATATCATTTAGGTTGTGTGAACATAATCTTAAAAGAACAAAACCAGCATGTGGGACACTTGGGTCCAGGTGTTTCCAAATGCCTAGATGCCCTCTGTGGATCCACAGACAGCTGGATCTTGGCTTCAGTCTGTTTCAGTGAGGGGGAATGTTTTGGACACAGTCTGACAATTTCGGGTATTAGGACTTTGGAAAGGCTTGGTGGATCTGGGCATGACAGGCTTTAGACTCTTTCATTATTCTAAACTTTATCCTGCATCAGCTGTGCCACTCTTGGAATAGGTTATATTACCCAGATTGTTGTCTATTGTATGTTCAAGGGGGTTACAATTAAATGAAAATTCATGGATTTTTTTCCTATTTTAATATTTGTACTTTACAATGATGATGCTAAAAACTGAAACACAAATAAAATGGGGAATATGTCCAGATATCTATAGTCTGATCCATGTTTCCTGCATAGAATATCACATTAGGAAGGGTTAATTCTGTATTAAATATATTCAGAAACACAATACGAGGCTTTTTGGGCTGACACGGGGTGGCGGGTACTGTAACACTGCTCAGCAGGGAGGCTTGTTATATTTTTTATGTTAGTAGATGTCTACTTAGAATTGATCAAACCTTTGCTTCCGAAACATATATGTCAACACCTCCACAACACACCATAAACCAGACTCTCAGAAAACAATAATGATGCTTATCAGTCACTCGCCTTGAGTTTGCTTGTGAAAAACCCCCAGCTAGTGTGCTACTGGAGATCTTAAAACATAGATCTTTTTGCTGTACTGATAATTCACTCACAGCTTGAGATTGATGACTATGTGAAGTCCATAAAAGATGTTACCACTATATTTTGTTCTTATGATTTATTTTATCATGTTGTCAAGGTTTGCAGAAAACAAGAAACAAATCAATGAATGTCACACTTAAATATTAAAGAAGGCTGTAATACACATTTCTATTCAGATGCCTTCTTCAATCTTGTGGCTCAGAAAAGAGTAGTGGCAACCAAGCTTTTATTTGAATTACTTTCGGAAAAATTAATTTAGGAGGACTGTTGAATTGTGAATGGTGAAAGGCAGCTAACCTTATTTGCTTAAATAGGAATGTATGGTTGCTGGGCTCATTGGAAAAGCAGGGTTAGCAGACCACAGGGAAGTGAGTGGGTTTTAAAGCATCAAAACTTGGGCTGGAGCGTGCTTAACAAGTTCAACCTTCTGCATGGACAGGAGGCTATTTGGAAAGAAGCAAAAGGATGAGATTTTGTTTCAGGGATGGGGGATGAACGCTGTACACTTTGCTTTTGAAATGAATCCTTTCTTTCAATGTTATGTAAATTCAGGTTCACTTCTATTCCTAGGGCAGGCACTGTCTATGAGCACAGCACAGTCTACAATTGCTGGCCTTCCCACACCTCATTAGATAGCAAGCAGAGAAGAACAGCTAAATCTTGCTTGATATGTCTGAATTCGACTGGCTTTCTGGAAAAGGGGTCTACATGGGCACATGTTGTCAATTCCATGTTAAAATAATCCAAAGAATTAGAGAATGCACATTTCTAGGGCTTGAGAAAACATGCTCTGAACTCCAGAGTTTTTATTTGTTTTTTTTGAAACAGAATAATTAAAAAAATTTTTTTTCAGAATATCTATGTCAAAAGTGAACCTCCCAGGTCACGATTCAGCCTCCCTGTTCTCTCTAAACTCAAGTCCCTGCCCTTCCAGCTCCTGAATGGCTCTGGATTATCAAAGAAAAAGTAATTAGGTTCAGCATCATTCTGTTGTTAAGTGAATTCTATTGTATTTATTATATTCTTGTTTTGTGAGAATTGGTAATCAACATGGTATATATGCTGGTTCCAAATTCACATGCATATTCAATTAACCACAAGACCCTGGTCTTTGACCATTCTGAATAAACTAGAGTTTATTTGAATTTAGAAAACAGATAAATTAGGAGGTGATCATTTGCATTACAATAGGATTTTTCATTCTGAGGGAGGATTCCTTGTGGGATTCCTTTAAATAGAAAGCTGTCCAAGTACTTTGAAAAATATAATTTGATTTTTTAAAAATTCTCTTCCTGTGTAGTTTCTCAGGAACATGCTATTGTGGAGAGTCAGAGGCACGTCTGTCTCAGTCGTAATGAGAGAGCTCACTTGCAAATATTTTGCACTTAAGAAAATTCAGATACAGTCACAGGAAATTCATACCTAGACTTCAAACCTAAGTCCCGTTTTGTCCCGATTTCCTTTCTGTCATGGTCAGCCCGAAGCAAATCTCAGTTCTGCCAGTTCACCCAGCGGTCTGTCCTCACTCTGCCTGGAGCTGAACAAGAGTAAATTACCGGAGGGGGCAGTGGGTGTCACCACGGCTGCTTGGTCATGTTTGTCCCTCTCAGGGCAGCGGGGAAGGGGACACGGGGAGGGCTGGGGGCTCAGAACAGCAACACCTGGAGCCTCTGGGATTATTCCCGCTGTTGTTACACTCAGCTAGGGGTGCGTGTGTGCCTGTGTGTCTGTACAGCAACTGGGTGGTTACTCTGTGCTTAAGACAGCAAAGGACAGGAATGCTCGGTGAGAGGGAGTTCGTGGTGGCCCGCAAGGCTGTCCCAGCAGGGTAGGATCGGAGGTTTGCCCTTGTGGCCGGAAAGCCAGTGGGTGGGACCAGGGGCCCCAGCCGCACACCGGCCACCCCTCCTTATTCTCTCCTGGCCTCCAGAACTGCACCCTATACAAGTCTCACCCCTGAGGCAGTTTCAAAGGAGGCGACGTCCTGCTCAGCATTAAGGGAACTCAAAGACGTGCTGTCTCCTCAATCCTGTACTTCCCAGCAGGTCAAATGGAGAAAATGGTCACACAGCCTGATGCGTTTGGAAACTCCGAAGAACAAAAGCTCACAAGCTTCTGCAAAGTGTTTTGTGCAGGAACACGTCGACTTCTGATCTTTCCCTCATAGGTTCTGAAGGGCTCATCAGAACGTACTTGGGAAGTCAGAGTCCTCAGCTCGGGGTGCAGAGAGCAGTCTGACGGAGCAGAGCCGTTCCTCAACGCTTCCTGGGTGTTGTGTTTTAATTAACACATGCATTAGAAAACCTTGTGGACAGTGAATTTCTTACCTGGAGAGTTTGGGACTTTGGGGGGAAGAGGAGCCTTCCTGAACCCCAGGAAGCTGGGGCTTCCGCCTTGGCCGCTCGGTACCAGTGCTCTCAGACTTTGCGGAAGAACCTTGAGGCAACTTTTTGCCCCTCCCCTCCTGTTTGTCCCAGCCGTCTTTGAATTCTCCACTGAGTCCCTTGTTACCACATTGCCCGGGGCTTTAGGCCATCATTAGGTGACCTCAGGAGGTGGCCGCTGGACAGGAGATTTGCTTCTTTGAGGTAAAGGGGAAGGAGGTCTTTATATCTCTCCATGCTGAGACACCACAGGAGCCCGCGTGTCCTCCGGGTGCCTGTCCTGGTGGAAGCCTCTGGGAGGAGGAGTGGGGCCCTGTCCTTCCATTCCCTCCTCCTGCTCCTGCTGTGCGCTGGGTGGGACTGTGCTGGGCAGTCAGGGAGAGTAAGGAGCCCGATGCTCCGGTTTCTGCATAGGTGCTGTCAAGGTCCACATTCTGAAGTTCGGGGCATGTCCCTTTTCTCCCACCCAGCATCCACCTTCCCTCCCAGCCTGTGAACAAGCTGACCTCTCCGGGTTTGGTGACTGCGGCTGGGTGGAGGAGAAGCTGCATTCAGATGACAAATGGAGAGAGGATGGAACAGACTTCTTCGGGAATACACTTGTCAACTTCCACTTAGAATATTTTCACAAAGAGATCGTTCTGGATTTTAAATAAACGAGCATTTGATTCTTATAACCACTTTTAATTTCTTTTCAACTGCTTTTAAAAAATAGACAGAGAGACCTTTGAAGGATGTCCACGCCAATCCCTGTACTGGGAGGCCCAGAGTGAGTGGGTGATTCTCTCACTTAGGCCACCAGGAGGCTGGGGCAGAGGCTGCAGGGGCCCCGGCTGCCGAGCCTTCCTCTGCCCACCTCAGAGCTGCACATGGCTCCTCAGCCAATGGGACTGTTATCCTAGGGAAGCCTTATCATTCAATAACTTGGCAAAGTGGCCAGATTCTCTGGGTGTGTGGAGTGTGGTGGAAAGTAGCCAGCTCAGTGGGTGGAGGAGCTGGCCTGGAGATGCTCACTGCCTCCACTGTCGTGACATCCCTGTAATCACGTGACATGGTGGGAGTGGAAAAGCCCACCGCCACACACAGGTTTGGGGCAGAAGGATGCACGCAGAAAAACCTACAAGCCATAACACAGTATCCACGGTAAGATTGTACTAGCACATGGATTTCACTCAAGTGAACGAGGTGGAGGGAGAACCCTTAGGCAGATGGCCATGCTGGTCCAGTCACTGTCAACACAGTCCATGAAAGGGTTAACAAATCTGCTCAAAGCCCACATCAGGCTCACCCAGGAAGGGGAGAGGTAGGAACTTGCTTCCTTCCCTTCCGTAGCTACGGGCCTGGGGTCATCATGTGGCTGGGGACACTTAGGCACCGTGACAAGTGCTACCCTACTTAGGAGGACGTTCCTGTGCCAGACCCTGTGACCCTGCCCATGCTGGGTCTGTGCAGTGATGTGGACACGCCCAGCCCCAGGAAGCAGGGCTCCGTGGTGGAGGTTTACTGTGATGAGCTTGTAACTCTGGGACTCACCTGGAATTCACTCTTGTTTATTGTAAAAGGCGGTGCTCAGGCTCCCGACAGGGAGCTGTGCGGCCATGACCAAGGGCCTCAGCTGCTCTGCATGTTGGGCCCTGTCAAAGCATTTGTCAGTTACAGAAGTAACACCAGGGTATCCCTCCCGTCTCCAGCCTTTTGAGAGGCCAGCCTCAAAGATTCTCACCGTGTAAATTCTGGTTGCCTTCTCAATGGCTCTTGGAAGATCTGATTTCTTCTTGTTGACCCCACCACTATGAAGATGGGGACATTTCTTAGAGGAGGTGGCAGAGGACCATCTACAGGTGCCACTCCTCCCTTAAGAAGCTGCTTCTTGAACTTACCGTAGGCCATTTTCCAATCTCCTTTTCAAAAAGAAACCCTGCTAATCTTCCGCAAGGTGTGCCTGGAGAAAAGACCTTGGAAGAGTGAATTCCCTGCCAAAATTTACACCCTATGCCTTGGGAGAAAGCAGAAGGAAGCCAGCATGGTCGGGGCCACCCTGCCTAGTGCCAGGTCTGTGTAATCTGCTGGCTGAGGTCTCTCTGCAAACACCTGCCCTGCTTATCCTTTGCTGAGCTCTCAGGACGGCAGTGTCCCAGCAGGTGAGGGACCCTTCTGGCCATCGGGTGGACACCTGCCCTGCTTATTCTCTGCTGAGCTCTCAGGAATGGCAGTGCCCCAGCAGGTGAGGGACCCTCCTGGCCATTGGCTGGCTCGTGCTTAGCTGGGCTTCTCTTGCTCTGGTTGCCATGGGGCTGGGTGAAGGTCAGCCCAGGGCTTATCTTTTTAAGCAAGAAGGATGATTATTGAGGCTGGGGAAAGGGCTGCCTGCCTCATGTCCCCTTTCTGGATGAAGGAGGCACATGGAAAGGAAAGGGAGTGATAGGGTAGTTACCAGGGCCCCCTCACTACACAGAGCATCACACTGTCACATTGATCATCTGAGGGTGTGGGACCAAACGGATTAGAGGCCTGTGGTTCTCCAGAGTGGACATTCAGGCAAGAGGAGCTGCTGTCCTCTGAAACAATCAAGGGGACACTGACCCCCAGTCCTGCAGTTCCTTAAAAATAAAGCCTCTTTTCCTCCCCCCCCCACTTCCTTCTGGTCCGTGGAGGCCTGTCCCTGATTGATTATTTAAAGCCACCCAGAAGTGTTACCAGAGCCCTTGTCCCTCCCCTTGTCACAGAGCAGCAGCCAAGGGGTGCTCTTGCCAGCCCCTGCCCAGCTCTGCGGGCTGCCCACCCACAGATACACTGCACGAATTCAGACCTGCGGGCTGAACTGGTGAGCTCCCTGCTGGGCACGCTCAGGACCCCTCATCTGGAGGCATTTCTCTAGGAACTCGTGTGCACATCTGAAGCCACACACACACACACACACACACACACACACGTGTGCACGCATGCACATGTGAGCTCACAGCCACATGCATATGTGTACATACCATACACACAGTGAATGTGCACACACGAGCACTGTGCCCACCCTCCCTGTCTCCATCGAGCAGGTCATCTGTCTCTTCCACACCACACTTCCTGAATGTCAGGTACAGGACACTGTCCACATTGTATTCCTTCCATGACCGTACCAGATAAATCCTTCTAATTCCGAATACCAGCCACTGAAAGGAATAAAGTGCAATATACTTATAAACTGCAGGCAGAGCCCACGGCATGGTGACCACCTCTGTGCAAATCATTTTCAGGTTTCTGAAAGTCCAACAAGAGTATTATCCTCGCCTCTCCCCTGCTTGGGGTTATAGCAAAATGGACCCTGCATCTTTCCCAGCTATTTCCCAGGCAGATGCAACAGCTGATCCAGAAATAAAATGCCCAATGTCTGATGTCTATATTCCAGGGGCGGGGGCAGCAAGGGGAGGCTGCAGGGCGGTGTCTTCCGTCACACCCCTGTGTCGTCACCAGCCCTGTGTGCAGGTCAGTAACTGTTTCTGCTGCCCTTTCTGAGCCTTCAACCACGTCCAATTAGCACTGTCCCTCCGCGATGCAGGCTGCCGCCCCTAATGAGAGCCATGCTCTCGTGGAACATGTACAATGTGAGCCTCGGAAAGCAGGTGCCTTCCGAGGAGCTGGACGGGACACGAGAACAGGCCCTCCCAGCCAGATCTAGGTAGCCAGGCCTTGGCCCCCAAGAGCCGGAGTTGGCTGGCAGGTGATTATTTAGGCCATTTCACTGTCCGTGGCCTTCCACATGGGTGGGAGGGAGAGAGGACAGCCACGTCTCGCCTGCTGGAGGGAAGCCTTCTCCAGCCTGTATCCACAGCTCCATACCTGCTGACTTCTTACTGGACTGCAGGTTCGGGAAGCTTCCCGGGTGTTCAGAAGGCTGAGATGCCCTGCGTTCAGCTTCATATGTATGTATATATGTGCCAAATATACTAAAATACCATGCTCATTTGCCCATTTCACTTGGTAAAATTCGAGCTGCTCAAAGGCAAGGGCCTCAACACCCAAGGCCCACACAGACAGACATCCCGACGGCTGTTGTTTATCCGATCATTCCCTCACATAGTGTCTTTGGTTAGGTACCCACTCTGTGGTCTAGAACCCAGTAGAGGGGAACAGGGAGGAATGCGATTCGCAGAAGGCATAACAGAGGCACTTGGCCCGTTTTAGAAGATTAGGGATTATCCTTGAGGCAGTGATGTTTTAGGGATGCTCTGGTGGGAGGAGTGGCTTGGGAGGAGAATGCTCCTGGCAGTGTCTGATGACACCGAGATGGAGTCAGCCCTGTGTGATAGCGGCATCTTGTCAGAGTCTGATCATACCGAGGCAAAGTCACCCTGGTGTGATAGCGGCATCTTGTCCCTGGCAGGCTTTAGGCAGCTTTGTCATGAGGGGTCGCAGGGGAAAGTGGGGCTCAGATGGTGTCTGCAGTTGGCCATTCGTCTCTGACCTTCCTTTCCAGATGTTTCTCAGCTCCTTCCCGGCAGAAGTCTATCTTTGTGTTCTTGGTAGGTGACACAGGGAAGGGTCATTGGAGCTGTTTCTTAAAGGGGGTTAATTCTGTGGCTTCCATGGTTTGGGTCCTTACTTCCCCTTGCCTCATGAAAGCAGGGATACTAGAAATATGACCTGGAAGACACCTGCCTCCAATCTGTAGGGAGAGGCCAGCTCTGTCCCCCTGCTGGGGTCCCAGGGATGGGAGAAATTGTGGCGAGGCCAGCCAGTGAAGTCAGCTCTCCAGGCACCCCTTGCCTCCCCTACAGCCCCCAGGAGGCAGGAGCTGTCTCCTCTCTCTCCATATGTGATAAAATGTCCAGTAAGCGATAGGAGTGCCATGAATGAATATTCACTGAAGTAATAAACCATCAGGTTAAGCACTTTTGGTTACAGTGTGGAAGAACAGCAAGAAAGAAGGGGGATCCTACTGACAACGGGTCACATCCATGGAGGGGGATCCTACTGACAACGGATCACATCCATGCCACGGCTCTGGGCTCCAGTCCACCGTGGGATTCAACATACGCTGCTGTAACCTCATTCCAGATCCAAACCTGGTGGCTGAGGAGTCAGACATGGAAATAAGAGATTTCTGTCTCTCAAGAAAATCAGAGACTGGACACGGACTGGTAAGCACATTAACACAAGTCCTTGAGCTTACCTGTGTTCCAGGCACCATGCAAAGTACGTTATGAAATGTGATGAAGGATGCCAGATTTAGCGAATGAAAATATCAGATTTGCAGTTGCATTTGAATTTTAGGTACATAACAAATATCTTTAGTATAAGTAGGCCTCATGAGATATTTGGAACATACTTATACTAAAATGCTATTCATTGCATACCTGAGAGTGCGTTTTTAACTGGGCGCCATGAATTTTTCTGGCAGCCCCAATTTTAGCCATCACAGCAATTCTATGAAGTGGGTCATAATATGAGCTCCAGGTTACAGATAAGAAGAGAGACGACGCAGTGGTCTCTTTTATTTCATTTGTGCATCAAATTAAAAAGTATTCCATCCATGACGTGGTTATATTGGGCTTACATACCCAGGGTCCTGAGGCCCCAAGGGAAGCTGGGGGTTTCTTAGAGAGCGTGGCATGGGGCATGGGGCATGTTTGTAGGAGCTCTGCCAGCCTGTCTTTTGTTAGAACCAGAGAGGATTTTCTGCAGGGGAGCTGTTGGGGAAGAGGGAGAAGTCACAGTGGGCAGCAAAGTCATACAACTTGAGGGACAGACCATTCCAGGTGCACAACCTGGGAACTGTAAGCCACAAGGAGCCCCAAGAATCAAAACCCAGAATTTTTCTAGGAGTGCCCCATGCCCTGGTCCTCAGAGGAGTCCATTGAAGAAGTGGGTCTCATGGTCACATTGGCTAATCTTGGTGACCCCTAATTAAATCAGCATATTAACACTCAAGTAGCCTTTGCACCCAGTAACTCTCATGAACTGTTACTACAGTCCATTAAAACATCATCACCAAAGCTTTTGTATTCCTTGCATCATCTTAGTGGAGGCTAGCAACTTGTGGAACCCATTTGGACAATTCCACACCCAAACCGGAGTGGGTGTGAAGCTGTGACATCCGATGTGATGAAGCCCCTTCCTTTTACGCCGGTGCACTATTTGTTAATGCACAAAACACTGCACCGCCTTACTCAGCACACCTATTCGCTTTGCCTGATCAGTCAGCATTGGGTACTCAGAGCACAGTTCAGTGCCTGAGGGAGGAATGGAAGGATGGAAGCCCACGCAGCTATGACTCACTCGCCTGGAGTCACCAGGAACGCGTGAGCACCAGACCAGCAAGTTCTCTGCCGCCCCCAGCTTAGACAGGCCACAGCACACCACCCCAGCCATTCCTCCCTACTGAGCTTCCTCCGCCCACCTCCCATCCCACTCCAGGTCCCAGAGTTGGGCTGGGTGATCTCAGGACCATCTCTCCCCAGGTGACAGCAGCAGCCCTCTGGAGTCGGTGGACATTGCTATGATGACCTCTGCATTGAGGCCATTGCTGCCATAACCCAGGGAAGGGCCACAAGGAAGAACATGCAGAGAATCAGGCAAAATCTATCTCTGGACAGCCGGGCAAGCTGTCCAGACACCTCCAGCTCACATCCCAGCTCTCCCTTTATCCAGAGTTTGTATTCAGCCAATCTAAGAAGCATTCTGGAGTTGATTCTGCTTGTCCACGAGACGGGGATGATCTTAAAGCTTTGTTCTTGGGGTGGTTTTGAGGATTAGGTGAGACAATTCAGGTCAGAGGCCTGGAGCAGGGTCCATCACATGGCGAGTGCCCAGTGTTTGCCGTGTCCAGCACTGCCTGGGACTGGAGCTGTGTCCTCAGAGGAAGGCAGGCGGAGAGCAGGCGTTGTTGTTTCCGGTCTACCTTGTAACATTTTCTTCTTTGCAGCACAGAGCAGTGGGGAGTAACTGCCTCCCCCGCCTGCCCCCGACTCAGACATCACTCACAGTTGGACACGCGTCTGCCCCTACATTAGGGGCAGAGCAAGGACCCAGGGCCAGATGGCAGGTTTCATCTCAGCCTCCAGCAGCTGTGTGACCTCCGGCTAGTCGCACACTCTCTGGGCCACCACCCTCATTCCAAAATGAAAATTAGAATAATAACTTCCTCACAGATTGTTATGATATTGGACAAATTAGTGGAAAGAGCGGCCTCAGAATGTCCTTGGTACATGGTGAGCACTTTGACAAGCTTTGGAAGAATCAGTGTGATCAGTGCTGGCTGGGCTGGGATGCAGGGAGGGGGCCGAGGACAGGGGATATTCAGGGCAGTAAAACTCTCCCGCATGTGGCTGTGACAGTGGATTCAGGACATTATGATTTGTCAAAACCCACAGAATGACAGCCAGCACAAACCCCGGACGTTAGTTAATAACAATGCACCAGTGCTGACTCATCACGTGCAGCCAGTGTACCACACTGACACCAGATGTTCCCAAAAGGGGCACCTCGCTGCCGTGGACAGGAAGGCGGGTGACAGGGCGTGTGGGAACTCTCTGTACTTTCTGCTCCGTTTTCCTGTAACCCTAAAATTGCTCTGAAAAAAAAGCCTGTAAACTAAAAATAATTAGTTTTCCCATACATGCTACCCAGGTCTGTCTTCCCTACAAATTCTCCGAAAGGTGTGCACAATGGTCACACTCTTCATGTTCCCATAAGTCACCGTTGTGCCCACTGTGGCTGTCCGCTCTGCTGAGTGCCCACGCTGGCCAGCCACGGTCAATACTGGATGGACAAGGGGATGCAGAGGTTCTGGCCTGGGCTGGAAACCAGAGAGGCTCCCAGGCCCCTTCAGTGCTCTCTGCCCACTCCCTGCACTGTGTCCCCAAGCCAGCCAGCCCCCGTGGCACCTCTCTTCTGATGGGAGGATATCATGCGTGCCTGCTTATCTGCCCACGGCTGCCAGCTGCAGGCTCTGGTGCCGGGGGGGTCTGCCTCCTCACTCAGCCCTGCCACATGAGTCATCAGGTATTTTGCCCTGAGTACCATGTCAGGAAAACTGACCCATGGCCCAGAAGCAGAATGTGGAGTGAGAAAAACTGGACTCCCCAAGTGCAGACTGTGACAATGACTTCTAAGCAGGCAGCATCAACATCACGCCGCACCTGTTTTTCCTTATGTGAGTTCTTTTTTTTTTTTTTTTTGAGACAGAGTTTCAAGCTGTTGCCCTCGGTAGAGTGCCGTGGCATCACAGCTCACAGCAACCTCCAACTCTTGGGCTTAAGCAATTCTCTTGCTTCAGCCTCCCAAGTAGCCTCCCAAGTACCTGAGTTCATATTCAGCTAATCTAAGAAGCATTCTGGAGTTGATTCTGCTTGTCCATGAGACGGGGATGATCTTAAAGCTTTGTTCTCGGAGTGGTTTTGAGGATTAGGTGAGACAATTCAGGTCAGAGGTCTGGGGCAGGGTCCATCACATGGCGAGTGCCCAGTGTTTGCCGTGTCCAGCACTGCCTGGGACTGGAGCTGTGTCCTCAGAGGTGCCCGCCACAATGCACAGCTATTTTGTTGTTGTTGCTGTTGTAGTTGTCATTGTTGTTTAGCAGGACCAGGCCGGGTTTGAACCTTTCAGACCCGGTGTGTGTGGCCGGCACCCCAGCTGCTGAGCTACGGCGCTGAGTCCTTATGTGATTTCTAACAGCAAAATTGCACAACCTGTCAGCTACCAAAGATAACTTTCTCTAGGTTACTCTGTTTTACATCTTTCCAAACTTTGCATGATACGTATAAGTTATACTTTCTCTTAAAACCCAGGCACCTGTGCCTGTGCTGGGAATAGAGGAATGCAAAGCAGGAGGGTTCCCTTTGCACTGCCGGCGTCAGAGTGAGCCTTGACGTCCCTGCTGCCTGTTTTACCCCTAAATACCTGTCCAGCAGGGACAAGTGTGGTGGGGGGAGTCTGAGATTCCTTGAAACAGTTAGGATTCTTTCCCCCAAAGTCATCTCACAGAATTCTGTAGCCAGTGCTGATCTAATTGCCCAGCCCTGGTGTTGACCCAGTGGCGGGAACCCTACCTGGATCAGTCCATCTCTGAAAACTCCCAGGGTCTCTCTTTTTTTTTTTTTTTATTCATGGGCTTTACCACCCTCTGTATTTTAGGGTCAAATTATCAAATTAATACCAAATAGAAAATCGTACTCTTTTGTCATGGTTAAAGGAGAAAACAGGTTTAGAATCGTCTCACTCTGTGGGCTCTGAGGGCTACCACTCTCTACTTGTTCAAGTAATATACTCAGAAATATTGGGAACATTGGATCCACCATGTGAGGGTTCCACAGACTGATGATGCCGACATGACAAGCTGTCACTTTGCTGTACTCTCCTTCACGAGACTCAACCTTAATAGCCAGGTTATTCTGGTCACTCTGGAATAGTCAGGGCAACCGAATGGATGTGAATGGCAGTTACTGTAATTATTCTAGAAAGAGGACCAAAGCAAACAGAAATTCTCTCTAATTTTATATATTGCCAATAGGCGCACAGGCTCCATCACTGTCACTATACGAACTACTTAGTAGTTAGCCAAAAATCAGCACGTGTCAGAGGCTTTCAGGGTAGTACCCACAGACCTCTCAGGGCGGCCCCTCAGCTCAACCCAGGTGAGCTCAGAGAGCTGCTCATTGCCTAGAGGGGTGGACCTACCGTGTTCCAAGTTCCCAGGCTGAACATGCCGCACTTCACCTAGTTTTAATAAATGGAAGTAAGCACACACCAGCATTCCGAAGTGGCAGGGGCTGGGAGGAAGAATTATGTGCAGTGATTGTGGGAAGCACAATTTTTATTCTGGGTCTTTATCATTATTTTAACTGTTAAAATCATTACTAAAGAATCCCTTGGAAATGACTCAAAGCCTCATTGTAGAAAACACATCATTTTCCAGTGGGTTTACAGTGACTATCACCAGCTCACTGAAGACTGCAAAAGACGTAGTCCAGCCAAGGAAGCTCTCTCTCTGGGCTGGGTGTTTTCTTTCCTTTTTCTTTCTTGATTTCTTGCTACTACTGTTGATACTTTGGCATCTAATCTACCCCAAATTCTGGATATGTGTGCTTCCAAATGTGAACGACTCCATGACAAAGAAGCACCTCTAACACCCAACAGTGCTGGGAGCCGGGCAGAGGCACCTCCATGCCCATCAGTGCTGGGAGCAGGGCAGAGGCACCTCCGTGCCCATCAGTGCTGGGAGCAGGGCAGAGGCACCTCCGTGCCCATCAGTGCTGGGAGCAGGGCAGAGGCACCTCCGTGCCCATCAGTGCTGGGAGCCGGGCAGAGGCACCTCCGTGCCCATCAGTGCTGGGAGCCGGGCAGAGGCACCTCCGTGCCCATCAGTGCTGGGAGCCGGGCAGAGGCACCTCCGTGCCCATCAGTGCTGGGAGCAGGGCAGAGGCACCTCCGTGCCCATCAGTGCTGGGAGCAGGGCAGAGGCACCTCCGTGCCCATCAGTGCTGGGAGCAGGGCAGAGGCACCTCCGTGCCCATCAGTGCTGGGAGCAGGGCAGAGGCACCTCCGTGCCCATCAGTGCTGGGAGCAGGGCAGAGGCACCTCCGTGCCCATCAGTGCTGGGAGCAGGGCAGAGGCACCTCCGTGCCCATCAGTGCTGGGAGCCGGGCAGAGGCACCTCCGTGGCCATCAGTGCTGAGAGTAGGGCAGAGGCACCTCCGTGCCCATCAGCTCTGGGAGCAGGCTCACTTCTGTCTGCCTTCACCACCTACAATCACCACATTGTTGGTCATTCTTGTTTTGTCAGTTTTCCCACCTTAGGGCCAAGGTAACTTCAGAAAATGTCAAAGTTACAACTACAATTCCAATGAACAACAACCAGAAGATGAGGGATATCCAAGGAGGCAATTAGCTAAGTATCATTTTTCTCTGGGTCCAGAATGGAGAAAAGTAAACAAGCCCTTGCTGCCGAAACCTGAAATCCCATCAAAGAGAATTCCCGGCCAGCAGAGAGTATTCATCAAAAACACGGAAACTTGAACAATGAGCAGGCGCAAAGTCAGAAATTTATAGACTTTGGCCTCTGCCGCTACATATCCTGGAAGGGAAAAAAAAAGTGTTAAGAAAACAAACGCTGGTTGTGGATGTGAGGACTCCGACACTGGCCGCCTGACAAATCGACCCTTGCCTTGACCTCCACAATATGTTTCCACAGGTAATTCCATAACTCTCCGGCCAACTTTTAAAGACTTCCTGTTTGACAGGCCAGAGAAGGAAGTACCCCAGCACTGGGGAGCCCGGTGCCGCACACCCTGGACCGTCAGCCTGCGTGAACCCGCCTAATTTATGCTTGGTCTCATCGCCTCGTCCTACACACATGATGAAATTTATTTCTGCTGATAACTGGGGTTTTAGCCGTGCAGTTGTTGAAGGCAGTGTGAGGAGATGTGCTGTTTCTGTTGTTGTTGGAATGTGTGCCGGGCTGGACGGTGAAGCTGATGAATGGCCGCCCTGGCAGATTCATAATCCAGGGTTTGGTGCAGCTGCGGAGGGAACTAAGAGCTGGCAGGGACCGCTGAGGTCCCCGAGCTAATACCTGTCTC